>NC_089841.1:197963971-198126767 GCF_035609145.1 Eleutherodactylus coqui | reverse complement strand
GTATCTCCCCGCTTGTCTCTAAAGATTCGGGAGGAATGGAGGGGAGATCTTTCTCCCTCTCTCCCCCCTGCTCCCCGCCGCAACTCACCTGTCACCGGTGCCAACCCCCAAATCTTTAGAGACGAGCGGGGAGATACTCGGCTAAGGCACTACTCGCTCAAGTAATGTGTCTTAGCGAGTATACTCGCTCATCTCTACTTGTAACAATGACCAGAAATTGAAAGCAAAATCAGAGCCCATGCACAGACAGCTGTTTCAGGGTTTTTGCCCTTTACACATTGTGCAGTAGGATTCTGACTTTGCTAAAGAGGCCTATAATGTGGGTCAGAAACGCTATCTTTTCTCCTTAGGCAGAGCACCTAGAAAGTGAGTGAGGAGACTTAAAAGGCCATATATGCTCCTCTGGGTAATATGCAAATTCAGGCGAGGGATTGGATTTAGGGGGTCAAGCAGAGATCGGGATCAAATATAACCCCAATACAGTGGGCGTGCTGTCTGGCAGTTATGGTTGTGCCACACACTGAGAGGGAGATTTCAGGAGGAGTTCGGTTAGTAGAGGGTGGAAAAATGAGGTCCGTTTTAGAGAGGTTTAGTTTTAGGTAGAGAGAGGACATAGTGTTAGAGACAGCGAACAGACAGTCGGGTGAGGTTTTGGAGGAAAGGTACAGAGATGTCACGGGAAGAGGCGTATAGCGGTGTGTCATCAGCATAGAGGTGGTATTGGAGGCCAAAACTCCTGATGGTTTGTCCAATAGGGGCTGTGCAGATGGAGAAAAGGAGGAGGCCAAGGACAGAGCCCTGGGGGACCCGAACAGCAAGGGGAAGAGGAGGGGAGGTAGAGCCAGCAAAGGAGATGCTGAAGGAGCGGTCAGATAGGTAGGAGGAGAACCAGGAGCAAAGCATAGCAAGGAGGAGGAGTTTGTGGTCCATAGTATCAAATGCTGTGGAGAGATCAAGGAGGATCAGTAGGGAGTAGTTTCCCCTCAATTTGGCCATCAGAAGGTCGTTTGACACTTTAGTCAGGGCAGTTAGTCGAGTGCAGAGGGCAGAAACTGGACTGTAGGGGTTCAAAAAGTTTTCTGATCGATAGCTTATGAGGTGGGAGTAAACCAGGCGTTCTAGTAGTTTGGAGATTAAGGGGAGGTTTGAGATGGGTCGGTACTTGGCAGCATAAGACAAGTCAAGAGTCAGTTTCTTAAGGAGTGGGGATATGATAGCATGTTTGAATGAAGAGGGGAAGAAGGGGATGTACTGACATACCACCCTAATGAAGGCCAAAGAGGCACTTTCAGCCTTTGTTGGGTAAATAAAGGGATTATAGATACACATGAAGTGTGAGCTGGAAACCTTCCAGCACCTGCAGCAACCAGAAGCTGCAAATGCAGCCTGACTAGTGCAGACTAGCATAGTAACCGTATACAGGGTTATCCAGGTGTTAAAAATTGACACCCTATCCTCCGGACAGACCACCAATTTCTGATTAGGGACGACTCCCGCACCTCCGCCATTCAGCTATTTGAAAGGGCCGAAGCGCTTGTAAGCGCACTGCGACCTTGTCACCGCTTACATCTTAGTAGGACCCTGTTCACACAGAGACCTCCGTCTGTTTTATAGCAGCCGGTCTGTGTAATGCAGTCTGGTCCCATTGAAGTAAATAGGGCCGCAGTACTCAGAACGACTACTATGAAGAGTACAGCATTCTCCGTATGAACAGGATAGTACCGTACTGAGATGTAAATATTGAAGAGGCTGCAGCGCTCGCATCTATGTAATACTACAATGTATCCAACTCAATACTTGGGAGGAGTATAGCAAGCACCTTCATTTCAGGAGAGTTTGTAAATGATCTAAAAGTGAGACTACTACCACCAGAACAGAAGGGGAAGACCGCCATCTAACTGCCAACTCCGGTATCACAGATAAGGAACACAAAAACAAAAGCAAGATGGCGATCACCAATTTATAAAGGGTCTGACAGCTCCTTCAATGACTACTTCCAGCCCTATGATACATTTTAGGCTCAATACATACAGTACATTCATAAATAACACTGCAAGCCTAAGACTTTCACACTACCCCCCCCCCCCCCCCCCCCCCACAGGTGCTTTATGTCAGCAGACGCTACACAGCCCCGATTAACTGGCATAGCTACAAGGGGTGCAGAAGTGGCAACCACAAATGGGTCCTGGTGCCTGATGTACAACAGTACCGTAAATAGGTAGCGGAAAATATATACTACCATGTCAGATTATGCATTGAGGCCAATCAGCTTTGAGGTACACCGAGGTGCTACTCACCACTGACCATATACATTTGCTATGGGCCCACTATAAAAGTTTTATCTTAAAAAGATAAATAGTTTCCCACTAATATAATGAGTAGTCTACTTACCAAAAGTACCATAAAACCCCCTTGGACCACAAGTCCCAACACCGTACTTTCTAAGGGATGCCAATGCTGCACTCTGCAATATACAGGGAGAAAATTCTGTATATACAGGAAACCATTAAACCATTAGATTGGAAAGTACAAGTTACAAAGCCTTTACATTTTGACCTGGAAGCAGGATCTAGTATCAAATACAGACTAAATACTAGAAGGTTTCTAGAATGCTGCATAGTGCAATAAACAGGGGGTCACAGGACAGACTCCTTGTTGCTTCTCTTAGTCACATATCAGAAGGTATTTAACCCTTTCCAATCCACTGTCTGACGTCTGAAGACATTATGATTTAAGGCTGTACAGCTCCGATGTTGGAAGACATCCGTTGGGGTTCTCTTACTGTATATTGCCAGCCTCTCTGCTGTCGGAGCCTATCCAACGTGTCACCTCATGCAGTACTGGCTTTAGCCAGCATATAGTGCCGTGTATAATAGCAGAAAAAGAGTAAGCCCCCTAGGAAAACCAGGGTGCAAATTGGATTGGAAAGGGTTAAAAGTGAAACTTCCCTTTAATCTGACTTAAATGTGACCCTACAGATTGTTAATGTTCAAACATTCCAGATTATACTGCAGGACGTATAGAGAGGCCATACTAATGTGCCTAATAAAACATGATTCAAAATATACTTAGCACGATCAGAGCCACAACCTTACTGTGGTCACTTACATCAACAATAGGGGTAGAAGGAATAGCTTACATACTGCAGACTGTTACCAACCTTAACCCTATCATTATCAAGAAGGCCAAGGAAATTGAACGATGAAAAGTTGATACATTCCTTTCCATTGACAACAATCTTGTGGCTTGGAGGGCTAAAAGACAAAAATATATATACATAATATTAAATTATATATTTTACACATGCACTTGGCTTAATTTGCTAGAATGTTCTTTGGAGCAGTGATGTACCAGTACAGTGACCCTCGACCGCCCCCCCCCCCCCCCCAAAAAAAAGGCGATCTATTTTGGAAACTACAACCCTCAAGGCATATGAAATAGGCGCGAAGCAAACTTTGACCCCAAGGAGGTCTTCCAGAAATAAGTATGCAGCAGATGGTGAGCAGAGAGTCAGAATTGCCATTTTCACAGGTATGCCATATTGGGCAGTGCTGGATTATGTGGTGCCTGGCTTCTTTCCCCTCAAAGACACTAATAATGATGGAATTTAGGCTTGGGGTAAAATGTATCAGAGAGTCTTCTATGGAAATACACTTCTCAGGGGTGGATGCTTGGGCAAGCGTGGCATTTACTGATCAGCGACTGGCCTGATTATAAATAGGCCCTCATATGTCTCGGGAATGAGCGCTGAGCGTTGTCATTATTTACCGCATGACCTTACTGGGGACATGGTAATGCGGCATTCACGTGGCAGTATTGTCTAATCTTCGGCTTCAGATCCAAATGCAGTAAAATGCTCCAGAGCTTCATTTCCTCTGCATCTTTGGGGGTCTACCTGAGTCTAGCAAATGAGAACAAGGGGTTTAGGGCAGAAGACGGCAAGGTGTATATCAGTCTGGGACACACCATTGCGTCGCTGTATTCTAAGTGACATTTTAATGCATCTGTCAGTTTAGCTGTGTAAAGCTTTTTTTTTTATATTAGGACAAAAAGACAAATTGTATTTTTTAACGACACCATTTCTGAGTTCATGAGGTGTATTGTAAAAGTTTCCTCTTGCTTTTTGGAGGGGGGGGGGGGGTTGGTTGGTTGGTTTCTATGGCCTTCTTGGTTGCATTTCCAAAGGACATGCTAGCGTCATTCTGCTGGCCAGTACAATTATGGGGGTACCAAATACATTGACAGATATATATTAACATGTTAATTATTTCTATACAATAAAAACGTTTTCTAAGAATCATGTTTTTTGTGTCATTTTCTAAGAGGCATAACTTGGTCTGTCAGCCGGTGGAGCCGTGTAACCTTTTTGTATGTTGTTCTCTTCTCGCTGTTAATTTCATTATACTCTTCTTGTAACTTGACTCTCGTCTGGCAGCTCAGCATCAGCTGACAGAAGTAGTTCTGTTGCAATTACTTTCAGTCCCTAATTGTATGTATTATTGCTATGTACTAGTCACAATTGATACATGGTCCTCTGATCCCCCTTGTGGTTTATGAGAGATCCTACACTTTGATTTTTTGTTTTTATTAGTAAATACACTCACTCAAAAAGAAACCTCAAGCTCTCAGAAGTTGTCGGAATGGAATAAAACTTTCTCTGTGTGATTGTAATGTTGATATAAGTAAGGGATTACAATATCAGAGCAAAAAGGTTCATTTTTTGGCAGAAAACTGAATACTTGAAGGGAGGCTCTGTGTGATACAGGCAGGCATGGAGGCTCTAGTACCCTGTTGTACCACCTCTAGCTTGGATACAAGATGTGATACGGGTGGGCATGGAGGCTCTAGTACCCTGTTGTACCGCCTCTAGCTTGGACACAAGATGTGATACGGGTAGGCATGGAGGCTCTAGTACCCTGTTGTACCGCCTCTAGCTTGGACACAAGATGTGATACGGGTAGGCATGGAGGCTCTAGTACCCTGTTGTACCGCCTCTAGCTTGGACACAAGATGTGATACGGGTAGGCATGGAGGCTCTAGTACCCTGTTGTACCGCCTCTAGCTTGGACACAAGATGTGATACGGGTAGGCATGGAGGCTCTAGTACCCTGTTGTACCGCCTCTGGCGTAGATACAAGATGTGATACTGGTGGGCATGGAGGCTCCAAGTACCCTGTTGCACTGCCTTTAACTTGGATACAAGATGTGATACAGACGGGCATGGAGGCTCTAGTACCCTGTTGTACCGCCTCTAGCTTGGATACAAGATGTGATACAGACAGGCATGGAGGCTCTAGTACCCTGTTGTACTGCCTTTAGCTTGGATACAAGCTGTGATACAGGCGGGCATGGAGGCTCTAGTACCCTGTTGTACTGCCTCTAGCTTCGATACAAGATGTGATATGGACAGCATGGAGGCTCTAGTACCCTGTTGTACTGCCTCTAGCTTGGATACAAGATGTGATACAGGTGGGCATGGAGGCTCTAGTACCCTGTTGTACCGCCTCTAGCTTGGATACAAGATGTGATACAGACAGGCATGGAGGCTCTAGTACCCTGTTGTACCGCCTCTAGCTTGGATACAAGATGTGATACAGACCGGCATGGAGGCTCTAGTACCCTGTTGTACTGCCTTTAGCTTGGATACAAGATGTGATACAGGTGGGCATGGAGGCTCTACTACCCTGTTGTACCGCCTCTAGCTTGGATACAAGATGTGATACAGACAGGCATGGAGGCTCTAGTACCCTGTTGTACTGCCTTTAGCTTGGATACAAGATGTGATACAGGTGGGCATGGAGGCTCTAGTACCCTGTTGTACCGCCTCTAGCTTGGATACAAGATGCGATACAGGCAGGCATGGAGGCTCTAGTACCCTGTTGTACCGCCTCTAGCTTGGATACAAGATGTGATACGGCCAGGCATGGAGGCTCTAGTACCCTGCTGGGCCGCCTCTAGCTTGGATACAAGATGTGATACAGGTGGGCATGGAGGCTCTAGTACACTGTTGTACTGCCTCTAGCTTGGATGTAAGATGTGATACGGCCAGGCATGGAGGCTCTAGTACCCTGCTGGGCCGCCTCTAGCTTGGATACAAGATGTGATACAGGTGGGCATGGAGGCTCTAGTACCCTGTTGTACTGCCTCTAGCTTTGATACAAGATGTGATATGGACGGCATGGAGGCTCTAGTACCCTGCTGTACCACCTCTAGCTTGGATGCAAAATGTGATACGGACGGGCATGGAGGCTCTAGTACCCTGTTGTACCGCCTTTAGCTTGGATACAAGATGTGATACGGACGGGCATGGAGGCTCTAGTACCCTGTTGTACTGCCTCTAGCTTGGATACAAGATGTGATACAGGTGGGCATGGAGGCTCTAGTACACTGTTGTACTGTCTCTAGCTTCGATACAAGATGTGATACGGGTTGGCATGGAGGCTCTAGTACCCTGCTGGGCCGCCTCTAGCTTGGATACAAGATGTGATACAGGTGGGCATGGAGGCTCTAGTCTGTTGTACCGCCTCTAGCTTGGATACAAGATGTGATAAGTTATTAAAATTTCAATACACCATACAAATTGTCATATTTTTTGGAAATGAACCAACAAGCTAGCTGATTATGAATATAGATTTGTTTAAGAAAATAAATACGGTTATCACTACTAAGCGTGGATACTTTGAGTAAAAAAAAAAACAGAGGCTCAATCCAAGAGTAAACAATATGCACGAGTACTATAAAACATGTTCATTTGCCTTATTTGGGGTGTATTAAAATGTATGAGTTGTAGTGTAGGAGATGCCGATTTTGGTGTGGATCTGTCCACGATGGAATTTTCCACCACATGTGAATGCACTCTAAAGGCTGGTTTACAAGGGCCGATAATCACTCAAAGGACAGTTTGAGTGACAGCTTTGAGCGATCATTTTGCATAAAAAGTAATTGGCATTTAAGTAGCTACTCAGCTACTTAAATACTAACTAGGTATGCAAATGAAGCCTTCACTGAACGCAGCTAATAGCCCGAGGCTATTACCTGCGCTCAGATCCTTTGTTCTCCACGGGGAAACAATGTTATCAGCACTCCCCGTGGAGAACCAAGATAAAAGTAAACAACGATTTTTAGGTTGGACTGAATTTAAGGATCAGCCAGCAGTGCCCGAAAAGCGGACTATGGGTGCACATTTACATGCACCGATTAGCGATTTTTTAGCAATCATCGGCTGGTGTAAATGGGCCTTAATGCTGCACAATATCAAATGCTTTGAAAAAACTAAGATATACAACATTGTACAACTTTCCCTGGTTCAGTCTATAGCTTACCTCCTCATAGAAACTGATCAGACTAGTTTGACAGGATCGATCCATCTAAAACCCATCCTGCCAAGCGGGTATTGTCATTCAGATACACCAGGATAGCTTCTCAGACAACTTTGAAGCAATTTACACACAACAGAGGTGGAACCTTTTGAATATTGGCACCCGCTATACCGAACATACAGACCAAGGAGCAACTTACCCGGTAACAATGTTATAATTGATTGGCGGGTGATCTTTAGAGACAGGAGGGACAAGAGGATCAGGGTGCCATTCATCAATTAACTCTTCTTTTTCCTGCAAATACAGTAACAATAAGTAAATTTCAAGTGAACAGGAAGGTGGTGTGTAATATACATATACTGTAATATTAATTCATGCTGTACATGGACTAAAATCCAGAAGAAAATTATGGCAAAACGTTGCTTTTGTGGCAATTCCATAGCAGCAAATCTGTGGCAAAATCCACATATTCTAATAAGGCCATATTCACTCGGCAGAATATGGCGAAGACTTTCACGTGGATTCTGGCCTTTAAAACTGCGGCAGAAATCCATCTCCATTGTGCCACAGTACGTGCTGCAGATCCACACAAGGGCTTAGCCCTGTTAACCCCTTAACGACCACTGATATGCCTTTTGACGGCCTGTATCGTCGGCCTATGTATAAAGAGAGATTGCAAGGCGACCTCTCTTCATATAGCGCGGGCATCAGCTGTTTATTACAGCTGACACCTGCGGGCAATAGATGCAATCAGCCGTGCGGGCGATCGTGACTATTAACCCTTTAAATGCCGCTGTCAATTCTGCATAGGATCGCAGGGAGCAGTGCGGGTGTCATGGCAGCAGTAGGCCTTCTGAATGGCCCAGGGCTGCCCTAGCAGACTGACTATCAAGCCATCCCCGTTGGGTGGCTTGATAGACTGTCTGTCATGTTGCAGTATGATGTAATTACATCATACTGCAGGAGTGGTCAAAGCATCGCTAGCTTCGCTAGTTATGGTCCTCCAGGGGGGCTAAAAAAAAAAGTAATAGATCACCCACCTTTTGCCATATCTATTATAAAACAATCTAAACCATGAAACAAAAATACATATTTGGTATTGCCACGTCCATAAAAGTCCGATCTATCAAAATAGCGCATTATTTACCCCACACAGTGAACGTCGGAACCCCCAAAAAAATTAAATTAAGTACGCCAGAAATGCACTTTTTCAGTCACCCTGTCTCACAGAAAAAAAATGCAACAAAAAGCGATCAAAAAGCCGTATGTATTCCGAAATGTTACCAACGTAAACTACAGGAAATCTCGCACGACTACGACGACAGAAAAATAAAAAAAAGTTATTGCGCGCAGATGGCGGCAGCAGAAAATAATTAAAAAAAATGGCTTTGAAAAAAAAAAAATAAAGTAGTACAGTGAAAAAAAAAAATAAATTATACAAGTTTGGTATCGTAGTAATCGTACCGACCCATAGAATAAAGTTATCAGGTCATTTTTGCTGCAGTTTGTGCGCCGTAGAAACAATACGTACTGAAAAATGATGGAATGTCGTGTTATTTTTCATTTTACTCCACTTAGAATTTTTAAAAAGTTTTTCAGTACATTATATGGTACTTTAAATAGCACCATTGAAAACTACAACTCGTTCCGCAAAAAATAAGCTCTCATACAGCGACGTCGATGGATAAATAAATGAAGGAATTACGATTTTTAAAAGGGGGGAGGAAAAAACAAAGTTGGAACAAAAAGAAAAAAAAAAAAACACGTCATTAAGGGGTTAATGAGCAAAATCCACATGTAGAATTCTGCTGCACGTCCACAGACCTCCATCAAGAAGTGACATATTACTTCTTTATGCAGAAATGCATCAGAATTACGCACACGGATTTTGTTTATTGACCGGGCTAAATCCGTGTACGGATACATTGCCAAAACCACGGCAGAGAAGCTGCGGAATCCTGCTGTAGTTTACAGGCGGAATCAACGTGAAGACTCCATGGTGGATTCTGCCATGTGCGAGGTAAGCATCCGGGCGGACAGAATAGTGTCGTCTACAATGCTAATATGTCTGGCTGAAATGTCAGAAACAGAAAGGAAACCTGCGAAACAAAGACCAAAACTTGTGGCTCGGATCTCAGTTTGAGAAATGAGAGCATTGGGGCCAGAGTTCAGTCTGATCGCCATTTTCGGCAGGTCAGATGAAACATTTGGACGGGAAGCCTAGATGGGCACCCGAATGAGAGGTCGATGCAACTTACATGAAGATTGCCACATATTTAGGGAAATTCACTGTGGATTTCATCCCCTCATATGAAATCCACATAAATGTACATGCTGTGGGATATAAAATCTACCCTGCACATATTTCCTGCAGCGTGGGGATGGGTTTCACATGGCTTGTACTGTAATACTCTGAATTTTGCACATACATGACGTGTGGACGTACCCCAAGGCCGACTTCACATGATTATGAAGCCAATGATTTTCAATGGTTTCATTCTCATTTGTGATGTTTTCACTCCCGCGATGCATAGGGTGGGGGGGGGGGGGGGGGGGAGAACACAGAAATCTCCTTTCTTTTGCGATATCACCCATTGTTTTCAATGGAGCCGGGAGAACATCGAAATCCTATCCAGGGGTTTTCACATGTTCTCAATGTTGCCAGCGGCAGCAGCTCCATCCCCATTGATGACAGTAGGAGAACATTGCGATCTCCTGCCGCGGCGGGGATGAAGAGCACCACCGCAGGGATGCGAGGCCGTTTCCATGTGAAACAGCCCTAAAACAGCCTTTCATGTTTGTAAGAGGTGCTGTTAAATGTTCTAATACAAGTATGTAAAAGCGCATTGTTGTGTGAAAACATTCACATGTTTTGGGCATATTTCAATATCTGCAACCCAAGGAGCTTTTACAAGGGATGACCTGTTGGGCGCAAGATGCCTGACCGGCCACCCAGTGATGATCATTCCTATGCTTTTAAACAGGAACGATTAGCATTAGTGAATGGAGGTGGAGCGGGTCGGGGATCCTTCCGGCTCGCCCGCCTTCATTCACAGTAAGAATGCAGTAGTTCATTAGTGAATGACAGTCCGTTTCCGCAGGCCGATTAATCATTCGGTTTTCTGTATGCATTTACACTAAATGATAGTCGTTCAGATTATCGCTGGATCGCCAGAATCTGATTAACGGCCGATGAAACAGCACCTTCAGAGATTTGCACCAGGTTTTCAACTGTATCAAGGTACAGTTTACTACATAAAAGGACACCAACTTTTTTTCTTTTTTTGAGCTCAGTGGATATATCTTTTTTCCTGACCGGCACAGTACCAGAAGCAAGTGGTCATTTGCTTCTACGTAGTAAGCTTGGCTCTGGTGCCGTATCTATGCAGTGAGTTCTGTTCTATTACCATATCCATATAGTAAGCTTGTTCCTATTACCATATTTACATAGTAATCTTGGCTTTGTTGCCATCTTTATGTTCCTATCAGAGCAAAGTCTCAGTCAGAGGCCTCTGGCAGTAGATTAATTCCTTCTCCCCAATGATAACCCATGCACACTTGGCCTAGCATGTATATAGAAGAATTGGGAGTGACAGCGGTTGTCTAACGAATATTTTTTCTGACAGGTATCTATGGGCATCAGCTTTAACTAATAGGGGGCATGAGCACTTAACATTCTTAGAGCAGCATGAGCGCCCCAAGAACCCATACTGCCCCGTGGACAGTAAATATCATTAACCTCTACAGTCACCAAGCTAAAGACCATAAGTATACAGTCAGCATGTGTCATACACGCCAAGTAATTTCATCATACAGGGTTAAACACATCTTCATCTGAGGCTCGTGGACACATTCTGTCCTTGGGATCCGTGAGGGGTATGAGCACTTCCTGGAGTACATATAGTCATTATATCCAAATTATTGTACTTTTATCGAATAACGTATGCACTGTCATATATGACGTATTATCAAACGTTTCATAATGATTCATTGTTTAACACTGTAAAGCTGTAATGTAGGCGTTGGCCACTTATTATAGGTCTATTCTTGGCTTTGTTCTAATTTTAAACTAGAGAATGAAAGAACTGAGCAGTTGGGAAGGGATTTTAGCCGGATATAGTCGCACACCTCTTAGGCCCAAAGTTCATGGGCGCTTTTTAAAATTATAAGAGCCGCACCTCCAAGCACCCATAGGGATGCATTAGCATCCGCAAGACAATTTAACCCTTTCCAATCCAATTTGTATCCTGGTTTTCCTAGAGGGCTTATTCTTTTTCTGACATTATACAACGGCGCTATCTGCTGGCTAAAGCCAGTACTGCATGAGGTGACACGTTGGATAGGCTCTGACAGCAGAGAGGCTGGCAATATACAATAAGAGAACCCCGACGGACGTCTTCCAACATCGAAGCTGTACAGCCTTACATCATAAGGTCTTAAGACGTCAGACAGTGGATTGGAAAGGGTTAAAGCATGCGGATGTGATTTTGTTACCAGCGTGCGGATTGCACGTGCGGGAAGAAAATCGCAACATGCTCCATTTTTCTGCCTATCCCACAGGGACGGCTTCCACTGAAGTCAATGGAAGCCGTTTGATCCGCAGCACACCTGCAGCGGAGAAGCACGGTTTTTTAAAAAAAAATTTTCACTGCGCATGTGTCTGGCACGTTCCAAACGCATCTGCCGTGCTGAAAAAGGAAGATGCGGCCGGCACGGAAGAGACCTGCGCTAGATCTGGACAGGTAAGAAAATGTATTTTTCTGTCCATACCTGCAGGCACGGCTGGATTCCATTGTGGGATTCAGCAGATTGAATCCATGCGTGCCAGTGGACATTGGGCCTTAGTTGATCTACAACCACTCTATGACAAATCCACAGAGCAAATAAACCCAAAACTACCCGTATCTGACTTAATCCTTTGACGCGATATAACGGACATCTATCCAAAGCAGATCAGTCAGGGACACGTTTTCCTTCTGGGATAAGTTGCTCATGTGTCCAGATTAAGGATGAGAATTCAGTCAGCC
The DNA here is from genome assembly GCF_035609145.1 of Eleutherodactylus coqui. Classification (NCBI taxonomy): domain Eukaryota; kingdom Metazoa; phylum Chordata; class Amphibia; order Anura; family Eleutherodactylidae; genus Eleutherodactylus; species Eleutherodactylus coqui. The sequence continues at coordinate 198,114,421 of NC_089841.1, read as the reverse complement.
CACTTTTTACACCCACCCCGTATAAAACTTGTCCGAAACTTAGTGTATAAGCGTATCAGCAATCAAGGAGGGGGGGGGGGGGGGATGAGATTACACCGTATTCATGACACCCTCCAATTAGCCCTAACATTATCTAAAAGCTTTATCAAAGAGTCTTACTATAAGGCAATAGAGGCTATTCTGGCTCGGTGATTAGCTGGTGTCCTCAGCCATACTGTCCTAGCACTTCCTGCAAGTACCTAGATTGTACACAGAGGGTCAATAAATGGCTTCTGTTAAACAAGACGGGGCTATGTATCCTTGCTCGGCTTACACCGGCCACCTTTGTACTCCCACATGATGGTCCCCCATATACGAGGATTCCCAAACACACCTAATATGCAAGTTAAAGCTAGTGTTCAGGTAGTGGGTGAGGCGAGAGATAAATGGCTGGAAGAACATGAGTAAAAGCAGGACACATGGTGGAGTGATACATTTGCAGGATTCAACGCTAGTAATTGGTTCAGATCTATGAGAGGATGTATTGTAGGTCTAGTTAAAGCTTTATTCCCAATATTATTGCCATGCTTCGTTATTTATGCTGCATGTTAAATCTTAATGGATTTGTATATCATATAATGTGTACAAAACAAACCAAACGAGTTACCAAAGTTGTGCCCCCTAGAGAACGCTCATATGAGCTACACAACTATAATCTGCTTCACCCAGCGAACAAGTTATTATAACTCAGAGGAGTTCTCACATTGGGTAAGAGTGAAGACAAGTCCTCCCTAGGGGCTAGCTCTAGGAGGGTGAGGCACTGAAGTCTCCTCTGTGGGACTAGCCCATGGGATATACCTGGTTTGGGAATAAAAGTATATTCAAAGGGGGAGGGATGTCAAAGTATTAACAAGTGTAACACTGGTCATCTTATCTGAGGGGCTTGTGAATCTTCATCCAAAGCTCGTGGACATGTGTTCTTGGGATTCGGGGGCAGGATATGAGCAGGGGCGCAATTATAGGGGATGCACCCAGGCCCAGGAACCTTAAGGCCTCGTGTCCACGGGGAAAATCAGGCCCGCTACGGATTCTCCATGGAGAATCCGTAGCGGGTCCCTCCTGCCCCGCGGACATATTGCTAAAAAAAAATCTGAATAAACTTACCCGCAGCGGTCCGTGCGTGTCTTCCTTCCGTCGCGGCCAGATCTTCTTTCTTCGGCCCAGCGGATGTGCTCAGCACGTCGGCTGCGTGCCGCACGCATGCACCGGGCACATCCGCCGGGCCGAAGAAAGAAGTTTCCGGCCGCAAAGGAAGGAAGGAAGACCTGCATCGCCCGAAGCAGGTGAGTTTAATTCAGGCGCGCGTCTCCCGCGGATCCGGACGGCTTCCATAGGCTTCAATGGAAGCCTGCGGGAGCCGTCCCCACGGGAGACCCGCGCCTGAATGAAGAATGTCCGGCTTTTTTCCCGCACGCGGGACCCGCGCCTGCAGAGAAAAATGACATCCGCAGGTTTTTAATTACCTGCGGGTGTCTAATGCATCCCTATGGGCGCGCGGATCCGCGTGCAGGAAAAACGCTGCGGATTCAAAATCCGAATTTGCCCGTGGACATGAGGCCTTAGGGGCCCACTTTTCTCCATATAGGAAGCACAGTACTGTAAATAAGGCATTATATTTGGGGGCCCTGTTACAGATTCTGCATGGGGGCCCAGAAGCTTCAAGTTTCACCTCTGGATATGAGCATCTCTTGGAGTACATCTATAGTCCCTATATCCAATTTTTTTGGACTTCTGATCAGATATTAATGTATGCATGCGTCATATTACCTACCAAGCTTTTATAATGATTTGATGTCTTAACACTGCACAAGGTGTAATGTAGGGCATTGCCCAATTATGATAGGTCTATGCTAGAGGACCATTTTTATTTTACCAATGAAAACTCTGGCGTGCTAGCTCGCTCCTCCTTGGTAAGGGCTCTGGAAGAACACTTGAGTGCTCCATGTTGTGTTCTTCCATACAGGCAATTGGGCATATCTGGTTGATGAGGCTTCAATATGATCTGGAGCATCACTTAAAGGGATTACTCCAACAGTAGTATCCCCCTTCAGAGAACACGAAGGTTACAAATTCCCAGGAAGGGGTCACCTCATGGGTGTCACTATGGGATCACATGACCCAACTAAAGGGAACTTTTCAGATCTAAAGATATAACTAAACAATACTAGCTGATGTATACGCACTGAGGGGCGAGCTCCATAATGAATCTAAAAAACAGGGGAGTGCCTTTTAAAAAAACTTGGTCTAGTGGAAGTAGAAACGATGCCGTATTTCTCTAAACCAAGATATAATCAGCAGGGTAATAAAGCCCATTCTTTGCTTCCTGAACAAGTCACAAACTTGCAAATGGTGGCTTCAGTATACCAGACGCCAATGGAAATCTCTCCTACAATCCCACTGCCATGAAAATCTGTTTAAGGCCTTTCACACCGGGAGCTAGGCATGCAAAAAAAAAAAAAAAAAAAAAAAAAAAAACACGCTTAAAAACACGTGGCTATTAGAACCAATGGTTTCCTATGGGAACGTTCAGGTGAAGGAATCTGAACATTTCCATAGCCACATGTTTAAGCATGTGATTTTTGCGCGCCTAGCTCCCCGTGTGAATGAGCCCCCAGGGTATGTTTACACGTGTTGGAAATGCTGTTGAATGTCTGCAGCACAAATTTCGTGGAATTTACACATCCAAGACAGTCAAAAATCGGCGCATTTGGTGCCGATTTTGACTCAAAAATCAAATACGTACCTGCAGCCGATCTCGGTAGAAACAAAGCGCACCTCCAAAGTCTTTGGTGGTCAATACTTCCTTTACCGGGCACCCGGTAGCCTCCAGGGCCGCTAATTAGGTGATGCAGAAGTGTTCTCTTATGTGAAAAGTACCCTAGTCATCCTCATCCTTGGGATGAGAGTTTTTTAATGATCTTAAAAGCCTTTACCTCTAATGATAGACGGGCCTATATATCGTACCCTTCATAATACTCAGCACATTCATATCTCTGGCATAAGGCATCTATACCCGTATATCAGTCTTTGTATCCCCTTATGGTTAGGTTTAAAAAAAATAAAAAATTGTCTTTCACGAAAAGGGGCCAGGTTCTTGTTTGGTCGATCATTTGGCCCAAACTCAACAAAAAGTACCCCTTATACTAGCAGAGTCAGGCCAAGCTGCATTCAGTCCCAGCATTGACAAAGCCATATACCAATTCCCCTGACAGATATTCCTGTACTGTACCACTTTTTCTTCTTCAATGGAAGAGAGGAATAAGAGCCCATCTACATAGACCGAGAAATGGCCTGCTGTGACAGCACTTCGCTGCCATTCACACACAGAAGATGACCGACTTCATGGGGACAATCAATCATTTCTAGGATTGTCTCCATAGAGCGGTCCCTGGTCGGCTGTATACTGCCTGGTTCACACAAGGATATACAGCTGACAGCAAGCATGTTTTTACACTTCTATAAAAAAAAAAAAAAAAAACAGGCAGATTAGCCAACGGATGAGCGTTTGCCCATTCTGCAGTCAGATGGCCGATCATCGGGGAAACAATCGTCCGCGCCCTATAATCGGCCTGTGTAAGTGGACCCCACTGGCCGTTCCTTATCACCTTCGGGAACAATGGACCGAGCATGCTGTAATACAGATTGCCTGATCCTTCTTTCCCCATCAGGCATTTTGGGAGACACACACAGATATTTGTGCGTTCAGCCAGTATTTATCTAAAGCTCATCAACACCTTACATTGGTGTATTTTTATTGCACTCATCAACTACTGAAGTATCGATCCATGCACTAATAACCCAACGAGTTATCTTATCTCTTACCTTCTCTGTTAGGTCTGATCGTTCCTGGAGTTTGTACGTCTTGGAAAATATAAGTCGAATGATCCATAGGATGAGAATCCCTTCCAGTATCAGATGATAGGCAGGGGCCTGAAATAACAGAAATTACACAGCGTCATTCCGGGACAAGCCACCCAAGGGTTATCGCCTGAGCAGATCTTTAGGAAGGTTTTCACATATGTTCATTACTAGAATGTGTTTAAGAATCTCAATTAGACCAAGAAATACAGGGGGACCAATTCTCCGAGGGCCACCGAGAACCACACACGTTTGATAATTCATGTCTTGGAGACCATTATGCGCAGGAAGACGTGGAACGTGTCGTTCTCGGCAGAGGAAAGGTAAAGTGTGCGTTTCCCATCTGGCTGCAGCTCTTCCTCAGCAGGATCAACGGTCCACCAAAGGTCTCAGGTACCGAAGCCACAGCGGTTCATGCTTCCCGTAACAAGGGGGTTGATCCATGAGAACACCCTTATGTAGGCTGAATGATACTTTAAGCAGTTCTGCGGTGTGCTTAGCAAGACGTACGTGTACAAAAGTCACATAGACCGGCTGCACACGGCCGGATCGGATCCCGCAGCAGAATCTGACCCTCAGATTCCGCCGCGGGATCCAGAATCCGACCCTGTGCACCTGTCATCTTTGTCTGCGCTGCGTTTGGTCTGGACGGCTCACCGTCAGACATGCACAGTACAGAAATTTGTGACCCGTCCGCAATGTTAAGTTACATACGGGCCGCGGGTCGGATGGCTTCCATTGACTTCAATGGAAGCATCCGTGCGGACACTGCATTAAAATAGAGCATGCTGCAATTTTTCCTCTGCAAACGAAGAATCGCAATTGATCTCCACTCTTGTACAAACAAAAGCACTTTTCGATAGCACGTTATGGGCGGTATTTGCCATGCAACCCCGGGGGCGGACACCCGCTGCAGATTCTGCAATGCACATCCGGTCGTGTGCAGCCGGCCTTACTGTCATTTTACTAACAGGGTCTCAGACGCCAAGCAAGTAGTTTTGTCATAATCTGCCTTTGTAATGTTTTACTAAGAGAGAAGTACCACACTTTGGGTATTAGTGTACCTTGACGCCACCGGAAGCTAGGGGTTTGAAAGGAGGAACGCCCCTGTGAGGCCCCTCCCGATTGGCAGATTTGTCAAGGCTGCTAGCAGCAGCGTGGCCATGGAGGTTTGCCTGGCCTGGAGGGTTAGGGTTCGTGTAAATGCAAGCCTCACTGGAAAATAAACCCTCACCCTAACCCTCCAGGCCAGGTGAAATAGAAAGCAAAATTTAATGCAGATGCGGACCTCTCCTGCAACAGCCGCTGCCAGTGGGTGTCATGCTGCCTCCAGCGCTCCCTCTACTTGTGCCGCCAAAGTCATGGTGCGAGTCCTCTGCCTGCTCACTCCTGTAGGCTCACTACTGCCCCCCAAAGTCATGGTGCAAATCCTCTGCCTGCTCACTCCTGTAGGCTCACTACTGCCCCCCAAAGTCATGGCGCGAGTCCTCTGCCTGCTCACTCCTGTAGGCTCACTACTGCCCCCCAAAGTCATGGTGCGAGTCCTCTGCCTGCTCACTCCTGCCCCCCAAAGTCATGGTGCGAGTCCTCTGCCTTCTCACTCCTGTAGGCTCACTACTGCCCCCCAAAGTCATGGTGTGCGCAGGCCTGACGTGACAAGTGACTGCAGGTCACTGCCCTCCTCTGCCTGCTCACTACTGCCCCCCACGGGCTAGCATACCGGGCCAGGAGTGCATTACTAGCATGTGGAGAGCGCACCCTGCAGGGCGTTCCGGGAGCTACACAGAGGAGTCGCCCTCCTTTCCTCACACCTGACACGGAAGTTCCTCTGAAGTAGTCAGCAGCGCCCTGACAGAGCAGGCAGCGTGCGGCCGCCGGGACAGTGATGGCCTCCGTCCTCACCTCATAGAACGCCTGCACCATCTCCACCAACACCCACTGCTGACTGGCCGCCATGACGTCCGAGAGGCCGGAGTGCTGGAGCACCTACAACCAGCGGGCGGCTTCCTGAACCGCGAGTGACAGAGGTCGGTAGGCGGAGCTATGGGAGAAGCTTCCTGGTCATTGGTGGTTACTAGGCGACGTCATCACGCGGAAGCAAGAAGCCGGGCAGCCTGACGTCTTAGGGCGGGGCCTTGATGACGTCTTGGGGCGGGGCATGGGTGACGTGGCGGAAGCGGGAAACGCGCTAGACGGGTGTGTGGTTACTATGGTGACGGACAGAAGCGAGTGGAGGCGCTGATGGGACGGGCGCTGTTCAGACGGCTAGCATATAGTCATAGCTGTAGAGGCGGAAAAGCGCATCTTAGGCGCCTTTCACACAGTCGACAGCGATATCGCAGCTGTGTGATATCACGATTTTGTGGCGACCTTATCCTGGAATTTTCGTGGGGACTTAAATATAAGCCCTACCCTGAAAATAAGCCCTGGCTTCATTTAAACAAAAAACAATACATTACCTAACAGGCGCAGTCCGCTCCGCCGCTCTTCTCCGGCATTTCCGTGGCACTTGTTTGTAGTCTTCAGCCAGCACATCCTGGTCAGGGGGTTCTAAAATCCCGCCTACATGAAGGCTCTGATTGGTTCTCAAGCGTCGCGGCTCAGCCAATCACCGCAGCGCTCGATGAACCAATCGCAGCCATTCAATGCGAACTTCTCTTGTTGCCCGTGTGAACGCGGGCTGAATATATGTATCTCCGCGCTCCGTGAGGGGCCGCTTACTCCAAATGATTTGTCCTTGGAACGCGTGGGAAAGGTCAGAGTTCGCTCCTGCAGCCTGGTTATACTGGTAGATACATTGTTGCCGCGTTCTAACGATACATCGCTCAGTCATTCGTGTTTGCTGCATGACTGAGGCTAGTTTTACACGGGTGATCGCGATATCGCTGCGAGAAAATCACGGCAAAATTACATCTTGTCCTTTAATTTTTGAGTTTTTCATGAAACCATAGCTGCCGTTTGCGATTTTTCTCGCTATTTATTTTTAGCGTGAAAGTCAATAGGCCTTTCTAATGTTAAAATCGCATTGCAAGAAAATCAGGAGTTCGTGCTCCATAGGGAAACATGGGAGATTAAAAAAAAAATAAAAATCGCACATCGCAGAAAGATAGAGCATGCCGCAATTATTTTTTTTGCTCATAACATCGCTTGAGTGAAAACATCGCAAACGGGAAAGAAACCATTAAAAATCATTGGTTTCATAATTCTGCGTTTTTACTCTCAAATCATGTGAAAATCACGCAATTTTATCACCCACGTGAAATCGTCCTGAGAACGAGCGCTGTTTAACCCGAACGATTAGTATTGGGCCAACAATGATTTTTGCATCTGCAGAAAATGAATGATGAGCGAAAAATGAACGATTGATTCATTCGGTCGTTGGCGGCGTTTACACTGATCGTTCACTTTCGCTTTTTTGAACTATAATCGTGTAAAAGGTCCATAAGGTTTTTAGAGAAAACAATCCAAAGAAGGCCTCCTCTACAGTCAGCAGCAGGAAACCCATCCAGAACGCCCCACAGATGGTTCCACGCGTGTTCCCGATCTGTGGCGGCAATCGTTTAATCCACAAGTGATTCTCGATGGCATCCATACTAAATGGAAGGAAAAATTGCAGCGTCAAATCACCGACTGTTTTCGGTCACCGATTTTTCTCACAGCGTTAAAAGATAGGTCATGGCCTATCGTTTGACAAAAACCGCTGGAAGCTCCCATAGACTCCTATGGGAGCTTAAAAAAAGGGGGCCGGTTTACCTGCATGCGGCGCTCGGAAAAGAAGACAGCTGGCTCTATGTAAGCTAATAGAAGCCATTCTGCCAACTGATGGAATTCCACGCAGCAGTGTATGTAGCCAGCTGTACAAACATTCTGAACTTCAGTCCAATACATACAGATGAGGACCATGTGAGTTAATTTGGAAATATAAAGACCACCTTACTCCGGATTGTAGTGGTGATGGTATGTTGGTGCTACATACAGATTTGTATGAAGATGAATTTACATTTTTCTACACAGGATAATCCGCAAGCTACAGTTATGTTGAAAAAAGAACACCGCTCCGTCAAGTGCAACCTTTTTAACCCTTTCCAATCCAATTTGTATCCTGGTTTTCCTAGAGGGCTTATTCTTTTTCTGTCATTATACAATGGCGCTATCTGCTGGCTAAAGCCAGTACTGCATGAGGTGACACGTTGGATAGGCTTTGACAGCAGAAAGGGTGGCAATATTCAGTAAGAGGACCCCGACGGACGTCTTCCAACATTGGAGCTGTACAGCCTTAAATCATAATGTCTTTAGATGTCAGACAGTGGATTAGAAAGGGTTAATAGTACAGTAAATAATGAATTATGTGGTTTTTATTTGACCATAGAACTGAACATTTTTAGTAAATGAGCAAGTTTTTCTGAAGGGTACATCCACATGTAGTGTAATCTGCCTGTCCTGCAGGTTTAAAGCTCTGCAAATTTCCAGAATTTGCAGAAGTATTCCCCTAATCTACACAGGTGAAGGCAGAGTTTGAACAGGCTATTATAGGGAGTTCAGCCACCGCCCATGTGGGACTCAAATGTGCCTTTAGTGGTAGAGAGGAGAAATAATGAAAAGAATGCATGTAGTACTATTGTGTTTCCCCGAAAATAAGATACTGTCTTATATTAATTTTTGCCTCAAAAGAGGCACAGTGTCTTATTATCAGGGTAGGTCTTACTATTGGGGGAACACGGTATAAGTGAAGGCAAACTAGAGAGGTGTTGCCAGTGTAGTTTCCTGTGAAATTGAAGTATTTGCTAGTAGCAACCAAACATCCGTTGAGACTACAGATAGTAAAATTGCTGAGAAAAAGTAGACTGCTTCTGTTATGACAGTAGATGTAGTCAGTGCGGACTCTGAGGTCCTAAATGAAAAAGAAAGTGTACAGTTGCTCAGAGTTCAGGAGAAACTTGTACAGATGCAAGCTTGCACAAATTTTCTTTGGGAAGCCTGTCAAGCTGCAAATAGAAGATATGACACATAGTTGGAAAAGCAAATTGCCAACTTGTGTTACTAGGAGAAGAGGCCAAGAGGCAAAGGCTTTTGGTAGAAGAGGAAACCAAGAGACTCCAGAGAGGATGCTCTCAAAGAAGCCATTCAGTTAAAAAAAGAGTGTGATTTTCTTAAAAGAGAATGAGCGCCTCAGAAGATGAGCTGAGGCTGATCACAGGTTGTTGCTGGAAGAGCAAACCACCAAGTGTGAACAAGACTTGAAAGGAATAAGAAGTGAGAAAAAGTAATATGAGGGATATCTTTCAAAAGCCAACGAAGAGATACAATACCTTAGAAATGTAGCCAAAGATGAAGCTGATTGCAAATTATGTCTCAAAGGATACCTATAAACGGAGAAAGACGCTTGCAGGGGCAAACTAAACATGGAGCGTATTTAGTTGAACAGTGAGATAAAGGTACTTCTGCAAGACGGGTGACTGAAGACGAGGAAAAAGAGATGTGGATTCAAGAGCTACAAGTAAAAGTCACAGAAAGCGGTGGGTTACAGACAGAACTGTCTGAGAAGGCAAGTAGACTGCAGGTGGAAATGGAATTGTAGATCCAAGAGTCTCAGAAACTGTTGCCAGAAGAAATTAGTCAGAATCTTGACCTTGGTGCACACCTGAAGAGAATGGAAAATGAGAGAAATGTCTTCCTCAGGCAGTTAGAGGGGGATGCAGAAAAGAAGAAAAACCTGTTAAAACAGATTTCAGTACTTCTGAATATGGTTGCAGATATGCCAAAGAAAATGGAGGAGAACCCTGCATGCTGGGTCTCTGTTGAAGAGCAAGAGAGCGAAATCCTAGAAGAATTGGAAGCTAGAAATAAACGGTATGAAGAAAAAGTAGCTGTCTATTCCTTGAGCAGGAATTAAAAGATATTAGTGTGGAGCTTGACCACCAGCATCAGATGGTGTCCAACTAGGAGAAGAAACAGAAGATGTGTGAACAGTGGCTTACTGAGAAGGAAACAATGTTGGCTAGATATGCAGAAAAACTGCTTAACAAGCAGGTGTGCATGGAAATACAAGACTGGATTAGCACCAAGATGGATCCTGAAAAGAGAACTCTGGTACAAGAAAAGCTTAAAAGCGTGTTCCAACAATTGGTAGAAGGAATGAAGACCCTGTTGGAGAATTGTGAAATACAGGCTGTAAAACATGCCAAATTATGCTGAGAAGGTGACCTGAGCACTACAGGTGAACAGTTTGGGAAAACTGGAAAAGTCTTGAGGGAACAAATCACCTCTAGAAACATTTTACAGAAGAATCTATTTAGAAACTGCAGGTGCAGCTGAAGAGTTGCCAAAGAGAGTTGAAAGACACTAAGGCTAACTTCACACAGGTGAGCACGATATCGCCATGAGAAACTTGCGTCGATATTGTATATTTGCTCATGCAATGTTTGAGCATTAGCGATGTTTTTTCCTGGAAAATATTCTTGCATCACATCACTGCAGTCTGCGATTTTCTTGTGCGATAGACTACAAGAGGAGTTGCTGGTACAACAAAGCGATACACCTGGCACATATGTCGCAAGTTTGTGCATTGCAATGCAATAAATCAGAGGCTCCATAGGGAAACACGGGTGAGAAAAAAATAGCAAAACGCAGAAAGATAGGGCATGCAGCGGTTTACAAATTTCTCAACATGGGATGATATGAGACATCGCACATGGGAATGAAGTCATTGAAAATCATGGGTTTCATAATTCTGCGTTTTCTCACACTCTCACATCACTCAAAAATCGCACGGTTTTCTCACCTGCGTGAAGGCGACCTAAAGCAGACGGTGAGGTTGCTGAACCTGAGAAAGCCACAGAAAAAGCTGGAAGCCAGAGAAAGAGGCTGCGGTAGCAACATCAGGAACTGGCAGCCTGAGGTCTGGCCTTGACCAGACTGGGCCTGTCACGTGTCTGACAGAGGAGGACGCCCTCTAGACATCCTGGGTGGGGGATAGTGACAGGAACCCTATGGGTTGGAAACCCTAAAATCGTATTATGTTCCAGTACGTAGATTCTGTAAAGCTGTTTGCTGTGTGTGAAATAAAACTGGTGGAAGCCAGAATTTGAAGTAATCTGGAGTTTTTATAAGTATGGTGCCAACCATTTTAGGAGAAGATGGCGATCCATTGAGAAACATCTAAGGCTGTATTCACATCTACGTTACAGGCTCCCTTTGGAGCCTCTGTCACAGATCTGGCTCAAAATGTTAGATAGGATAGCACAACATGCAGTGGTATTTTGTCCAGCAAGATGCTAGAAACATGGTGGAATCAGAAAAGACCAAATTGTAGTAAACCGGATCCATTGGGTGCCATTCATATCGGTCATGTGTGTTACATCTTTCACACCCAAGGAGATCAGCAGAATCCATGGCCTCAGAATACTATTATGGATCCACTGGACCAACCAACCAAGCTGAGGCCAGTCCTGGAGTGGTTGGCAGCTGACTCCTCAGATAGAGGGACTGTGGCCAGGTATTCAGAACAAACTCAGATACAGGGATACAGACAGAACTCAGATTCAGGAATACAGACAGAACTGAGAAGGCATTCATAGAACTTAGAACAGACTCAGGAACTCAGGACAGGGACGGACTACATACTCGTTGACAGACAGAGGCATGACAGATGCCAAACACCCAAAACACTCACCAGCATACCCGCATGATTAAACAAATGGAATTGCTATAAATGTATGAGGAATTAGTTTGTGGATTGACCAAGTCACTTAAGCTGCGAGCCCTTAAAGGGATCCCTCTGGAGAGAAAGGTACCTAACACACAGGGGTCCGGAGCAAAAGGATAGGCATAAGAACAGGAATTCGGACAGGACAGGCATATGAACAGGAATTCGGACAGGACAGGCATATGAACAGGAATTCGGACAGGACAGGCATATGAACAGGAATTTGGACAGGACAGGCATAAGAACAGGAATTCGGACAGGACAGGCATAAGAACAAGAATTCGGACAGGACAGGCAGAAGAACAGGAACCAGCCAGGACAGGAATAAGAACAGGAACCAGACGAAACTGGCAAAAGAACAGGAATTAGACGAAACTGGCAAAAGAACAGGAACCAGACGAAACTGGCAAAACCCAGGAACCAGACAGAATATGGAAAATGAGAAAGCCTTAACACACAAGGGGCCAGATCAAAAGGGCAAAAATACAGAATACAAATTCTGCGACTAAAAGACTAGATGCCAGGACAGACCATGGAACAGATTGTGAATAGCACCAGAAGGCTAGACGACAGAACTAACAGACCACTGAACAAAGCTGCAAATAGCAACAGGAGGCTAGACGCTGGAACGACTAAAAGGACACCTCAGACAAACCAGGCAGACAAAAGACGTCTGGGACTTATCCATATGGGCCTACCAAAAAAACGGAGAACACACTGCAAATGTGCATACAGCGCACACCAATGACAGATAGGGAGAGGGAACAGAACTAAGGTACAACCCACACACATGGATGCGAAACAAACGCTCTGTTGAAACACATCTCCCACCTAAGTCGTGTTCGCTCTGTTGCATCTTTCACACCCAAGGAGATCGTTCACATGAGGGAATTTGCGCAGCTAAGATAGCCGCATAAAAAAATCGCAACTATTAGAACCAATAGGTTCTTTTGGAAACATTCAGATGGAGGAATTTTAAGTGCGCAAAGAAAATCACACCGGAAAAATAGGACATCAGCAGATAAAATACCCTGCTGCTCGAAAATATAGGTCTTAACTTATCTTCGGTGCGCAAAACACAGAAGTGTCCATAGACTCCTATGTGAGCTGGAAAAAAGGGATGGGGAAGGGAGTTTAGCTGCGTCTAACGCTCGGAAAAGAAGACAGAGGCCTGTATTTAAGACATTAGAAATCATTAGGAGGATTTCCACCGACTGAGAGAATTCTGAACAGTAACGCATTTTTTCTGCAACACACTGTAACAGATTGTGTGAATGGACAATTTTCATGCTACTTAGGTTATGGGACTCGATTGAGGAAAATCGTCCATTCATGCAATGTTTTGCGCAGTTCGCCGCAATTTATTGCGCGTAGAATTTTTGCACCATTAGTTCCCTCGTGTGAAAGAGCCGTATAGTATACTTTCCACAAACACTGCTCCGAACCGAGAACAGAGTACTCATCGGCAAGAAGAGGAAGAGATCTCAGCCTGTGGGAGGAAGAGTAATACTGCATTTACACGGAATGATTATCGCTCAGAAAATTGTTCAAATAAGCGAAACTGGACTATAATCGTTCAGTTAAAACATCTTCTGGCCCAAAAGATAGTTCCAGGACTATCTTTAGGGCCCGACGTAAAAACGCCCGGCGCTATATTGGCCTGGCCGGGTGCTTTTACATCTCAGGAAGATGGCCATATGATCCGATGCATTGGAATCCAATGCATCAGATAACAGCGCATATCAGCCGGCCGTGAGAATGGCCGGCTGATACATGCTCGTGGGAAAGAAGCCTTAGTATACCCAGAAGAAGGGCAACACAGCAGCCATGGTTTCCCTACAGGTTTCCTCCACAGGGGGTTTTCCTGTCCTGTGTGTTGCTATACCCTCTAATGGGAGGCAACAACCAAAACACATTAATAAAAATATATTTTACGTTATTTGACTTACCAAACTTGATCTGATTTATTTTTTACTATTTCTCTGTGTGAAGGTAAAATCTTATTTACAGGGGTAAATAATACAGGTCGCTGGGATTCTCACTGGTCATAAGAATGAAGTGGCTGCTGTACTTGGCAAGTCACAACCATCCTTTCATTTAAAAACGAGATGTGCGGCAGACATAGAAGAGGATATCACTGTAAGATATCGCTGAGGGGTAATCAAGCCTTGGGGTAGCTCGCAAGTGGATTTGTAGCTGTCAAGCTTAGTGCCTACTATTATTATAAGTTCTGTGCCTTATACAGACTATGTAACAATCAAGCTTATATCCATTATGACTGCTATGCTTTGTGCCTCCTATGGAATAAAGTATTTTTGAGTTACAGTTGTTGTGCACCTCAGTTACTGCACCATCATCGAGGATTGCAAGTGCCACATGTAAAAAATTTACCCACTTGCACACATTTAAGTTGAGGCAACAATGAAGGATATGTATCTGCACCTGCACCTTGTTTGTTAGTAAGGAGTATCTTTGAATAGATAATCAATACAAGTGTCTTAGCTCTTGAGAGAACTTCATACAATTTATCCATGTTGCATTGACTTTGCTGGTTACCGGAGGCTTGGGAAAACAAATAATCTTCAAGCAAACGTAATTTAACCTCATAGATCAGGGAAATACAGGCATCCAAAGCTTTGAAAATGCCAATTAGCTCTGTTAGAACTCTGATCAGCAAGAGTAAAATATTGGGTTAAAATCCAGCCATAGTGTAGGTAGAGCAAGACACAACTGACAGGTACATTTCTTGGGATGCAAAAAACCCCAAACTTACAAGTAAGGGGCTGTCCATATTGGCATATGTTTATCTGTAGAAACTTATATGTTTTTTTTAACATCCTTCCATCACTACCAACAAAAAGCATCGGGTCCAATGACACACCAGTACAACACCACCCATCAGTACTGTTTCAATAATTATCTTTATTTGTATAGCGCCAACATATTCCACAGCGCTTACATAGACAGGGGGAATACAGAAAGACAAAAATTACAGAACCAGTTACATAGTAATCAGTTGATGGAAACAATAGGGGTGAGGGTCCTGCTCCACCGAGCTTACATACTACAAGTAATGGGGTGATACAGAAGGTAAAGGGGCTGGAGATGTTCACGGTATGGCGAGATGGAGATGTGCACTGTATGGCGAGGTGGAGAGTGAGGGGTGATATACACATAGACAATGGTCAGACATTTGGCCGTGTGACGGCAGAAGTGGTATGACTGCAGAAGCGTTTTATGATGGCTAGCAGGGATTGCAGTCAGTAGGTCAGGGAGCATGTTATCAGGCGGAGTACAGAGGGGTTTGTTTAGGGAATGCAGTATGCCTCCCTGAAGAGGTGCGTTTTTAGAGCACGCCTGAAGTTCTGTGAGTCCTGGATTGCTCGGGTAGCCTTTGGTAGTGCATTCCAGAGGACCGCTGCTGCTCTGGAGAAGTCTTGGAGGCGGGAATGAGTAGTTTGAATTAAAGGGGCATTCAGTCTGGTTTCGTTAGCAGAGCGGAGAGCCCCGGCTGGGTGATGGATTGAGATGAGGTAGGCAATATAGGGGGGCGCTTTGCTGTGGAGGGCTTTGTGGATGAAGATAGCGAGTTTAAATTAAATTCTGTATTTAACGGGCAGCCAGTGCAGTGACCGGCACAGGGCAGAGGCGTCCGAGTAGCAGCTGGACAGGAAGATGAGCCTGGCTGTCGCATTCAGGATGGATTGGAGAGGGTAGAGTCTGGTGCAGGGGAGGCCGATCAGCAACAAGTTGCAATAATTGAGCCGAGAGTGGATGAGGGCAACAGTAAGCGTTTTTAGCGTGTCCACAGTGAGAAAAGAGCGGATTTAAGTGATGTTCTTGAGGTGCAGCTGACATGTTCGGGCGAGAGATTGGATGTAGGGGGTAAATGATAGATCAGAGTCGACTATGACCCCAAGGCAGCGGGCATGTTGTCTGGGAGTTATGGTGGCGCCACACACTGAGATGGAGATGTCAAGATGAAGTCAGTTAGTGGAGGGCGGAAATACCAGTAAGTCAGTTTTAGAGAGGTTTAGTTTTAGGTAGAGAGAGGACATAGTGTTAGAGACAGCGGACAGACAGTCGGTGATGTTTTGGAGGAAAGGTGCAGAGATGTCACGGGAAAAGGTGTATAGCTGGGTGTCATCAGCATAGAGGTGGTATTGGAGGCTACATAGTCCTGCACCTGACAGAAATCAGAGCATATTATCATGGGTTACCAAGGCAGAATGAGGCCTTAGGAAGGCACTCAGGCCTGCCATAAATTTCAGTCAGTGGCATGGCTCAATAGGCTGACATCAGAAGTATAATATACTGCAATACTGAAGTTGCAGTATATTGCAATACTGAAGGATTGCAGTATATTGTACATGCAATAAAACAATTGCAAGTTCAAGTCCCCTATGGGGACTGAAAAAATGTAAAAAAACAGTTTAATTAAAGAAATAATTATATATAAAAAAAATTCTAAAGTTCAAAAATCCTCTTTTCCACTTTTTACATTGAACAAAATCAAAACAATGACAAAAAAACATAATTGGTATTGACGTATCCGTAAAAGTCAGATCTATCAAAATATAGCTTCATTTATTACATGTTGGACATTGTAAGAAAAGGAAATATACAATTCCAGAATTTGCGAGTTTTTTGGAACTCTCTGTCTGAGGACGTGGTGTTGGCAAATTCACTAAAACAATTCATGAGGGCCCTGGTTGCCTTTCTTGAGGGATACAATATTATGTTATAATCATTAATAACTTCAGAAGGGTTATTGATCTGGGGAATATTCAGATTACCAGATTGGAAGGAAGGATTTTTTTTTCCATTAAATGTGGAAAATTGGCTTCTACCTCATTGGGGTTTTTTTTCTTCCTCTGGATCAACATTGGGGGTAATAGGTTGAACTGGATGGGCATTTGTCTTTTTTCAGCCTTACATACTATGTTACCGCAGAGTTCCGGCTCAGGCAAAAGTATGTCTGTACATTTCTAGTTAAAAATCAAAGGTAACCACTCTTTTATGCAACTAAAATAAAAAGTATTGTTTAAGGGGTGGTGCTCAACCCTTTTGAGAATGTGAAGCTTGGGTGCCCAACTGATCGTTGAGTCCCATTCTTGGCACCCTCAGCAAACAGCTGATTTTGGCAGGGAAAGGCAAGACAGCCTGACGTTTCTCCTGCAGAGGAAATATAGTATTACAGGATGTCTGAAGGTCTGCCAGGACAGAGGACAGGAGCCGCTCTTATTGAGTGTCTCTCCATTGTGGGAAGCAGTGGGGGAGTCTGGGCAGAGGACCCTGCTCTATGACATTATGTTGTATTATAGCATATCAATAGGGAATCTTGGCACAACTCCTTTAAAGGGGTTTTCCAGGGAAATTATTGATGATCTATCCTCAGAATAAATGCATTAGGACATCTTCTGTACACTTCCACCTCACCAAATCTCTTGTTGACGCCTAACGCCATTACTTCTGAAATACCTAGTCATCCTCAAATCAATATCTACACATGACATCAGCACACAATATCACTTAGTTACATATCATACTACTAAGAAATGTCAAACCCACTCGTTAACCGGTCTACCACACGCATCGCGTCACGATCCTCACATGATTACAATCCCTTCGGAAAGGTACAGTCACATCAGTTGGAAACAGTCCATAGTGTACACACACACTCAATAGTTGTTGAACCAGCCTTACATGTCCTGCTGCTTGGTCACATCTGGATCCAATGGCACTGTTGTCAAATCCAGGTCCATGGCGAAGTCATCTTCTTCTGCAATTAACTCCGATTTACATTGAGCGATGATTGCTCAAAATTCGCTAAGAAGTGATCGTTTGAGCAATAATCGTTGCGTCTAAACACGCGACCATCATGCACGTTTCGTGCACTGCTAGCTGATCATTAAATTCAGGCCAACCTAAAAATCGCCCTTCGGCCTTATCAGGAGTTCTCCACGGGTACTGCTGATAGCATTGTTACCAGTCAGAGAACAAAGTAGCTGAATGGAGATAAGAACCTTTAGGTTATTAACTGCATTCAGCTAAGGCTTCATTTGCACGCTAAAGAGCTATTAAGTAGCTAAGTAGCTGCTTAATAGTTTATGCAAAATGATTGCTCAAAACTGCCACTCAAACTGTCCTTTGAGCAATCATCGCTCCAGGTAGATGGGCCTTTAGTCCCATATGGGAAGGGAGTCTCTCTTGCCTTTCATGCAGCGTTACATCTTCTGCCCCCATGTCATCAGGTCCCTCTCTGTGTCGCTCAGCCTCTGTTCGCTGGCAGTGCTGGGACCTCTAGTGCAACTCTTGCCCACTTCCCTTCCACTTCACAGATCTGAGCTGTTCTCTGTGTGCCTCAGGTGCTGTTGCTCTGAGCTCTGCTGTGTCACCCAAAATGACACCTCCATTCACTTTCCTGTCCTGATGTCTAGCTACTGGTATTAGCACAGTGTAAGATTGTCTCAAGAAAATAGTTTTCTCTTTTTTTTTTGACTACGTGAAAAACACAAAGCTATTTGTGGATGTGTCCTGAGAAATGTGACAGGTTGCTGGAAGTTCTAATTTTACAAAGTGAGTCACGAGTCCTTGTTATTGGTGTTTTGCCATTTATAGCAGGCCATGTATTATTTCACAGAAGTCATCAGTTAAGGTGACAGTAATTGTTGTCTTTTAAGGATACATGTTGTCATGTAGAGGTCTGTGCTCCAGTGCTAATCATGCATACCAATCCTTATAATAAATGTCAGTATGATCCCATTCAAATCATTGTACAGTAAAAGACAAGAAGCTATTATAGAAACAAGTAACTATGAGTCCAGTCATACTCCAAGCGGAATCCCCCAAAGACCACAGATAATAACACTGTACAAGCATAAAGTGAGATAAAAAGTGTTTGATTAACAACACTCTATCAACATGCACCCATTGTCAAAAAAAATCAGGCACCTAGAAGGAGTTTCCATTTTGCTGAAAAACTCGGCATGCAGTTACATCTCAGGCAGATATACAAATAATTAGACTTGTGATCTAGAGATTAGATTAGATAGATGGTCATGCCACCTCAGGCCCTAATAGAAAGGCTCACAAAGGCTACTTGTGTATAGTGACCTCTTTTTCCGCTTGTGTAGAGCTTGTTGACCACTAGACACCTCTATGACGCAATCGCAGAGATTTCGCCCAGGTAACGCGGGACGAGTGAGGTCACGGACATAAAGCAACCGGGCTCAGGACGCCCTCAACAGATCAACAATAGAGGTGATTGATCGTCTAACAAGCAAAAGCAGCTCCAACTGTGCTTGGAAAAAAGTGGCACCAAGGTCCCTGTGTCTGTTGAAACCATTTCTCAGACATTTGGGAAGGAGGGGCAGTGCTTTCAGGTAATTTGTTTATTACCCCCCAGTAAGTACTCATTTTACCGACCTCAAAAGAATGAGACGGCTACCTGAACCATGCGGGGATTAAGTGAGAGCTTAGGACTACATTCTGCTGCCTTAACACTCTGCGCCACACAATTTGGCTTATGAACATTTGGTCTCATGACGCCCATTACATGTACTGCCTTTGACACCCATCCACCATTATCTGTGTTTGCAATGGTGTCGTAAACAACAAAACTGGACGCTACGGAGTGGAACAGGGTTGTCTTTAGTGATAAATCCAGGTTTAGTTTGGCCACTGATGACGGCCGTGTTCATGTCTGGAGACCTCCATTCTACCTTTGCTGTGGAACAGCACAATGCCCCCACCGCTGGTGTAATGGTCTGGGGGGCCATTGCATACAACAGTCGGTTACCCCCATTAGAAATACGAGGGACAATGACAGATCAGCGATATGTTCAGGACATCCTGCAGCCACATGTGTTCCTCTCATGGGGGCTTCCAAGAGGTATTTTCCAGCACGATAATGCTCTGCTGCACACACAAGGGGGTCACGGAAATGTCTCCATTATACTGCCACACTTCCGTCACCTACCTGATCACCAAGTTTATTGCCAATAGAACATGTATGGGGCAATCTGGGAGGCCAACTTTCGACAGCCTACGAGTTTGCACAATCTTGAGGCTCAGTTACAGCAAATATGCAATGATATCCTGCAGTATACCATACAGAACCTGTATACCTCCATGCTCGCCCGTATCACATCTTGTATCCAAGCTAGAGACGGTACAACAGGATACTATAGCCTCCATGCCTGCCTGTATCACATCTTGTATCCAAGGTAGAGGCAGTACAACAGGGTACTAGAGCCTCCATACCTGTATCACATCTTGTATCCAAGCTAGAGGTGGTACAACAGGGTACTAGAGCCTCCATGCTTCCCCGTATCACATCTAGTATCCAAGCTAGAGGTGGTACAACAGGGTACTAGAGCCTCCATACCTGTATCACATCTTGCATCCAAGCTAGAGGCGGTACAACAGGGTACTAGAGCTTTCATGCCCGCCGGTATCACATCTTGTATCCAAGCTAGAGGCGGCCAAACAGGGTACTAGAGCTTTCATGCCCGCCCATATCACATCTGGTATCCAAGCTAGAGGTGGTACAACAGGGTCCTAGAGCCTCCATGTCTGCCTGTATCACATCTTGTATCCAAACTAGAGGTTGTACAACAGGGTACTAGAGCCTCCATGCCCACCTGTATCACATCTTGCATCCAAGCTAGAGGTCGTACAACAGGGTACTAGAGCCTCCATGCCCACCTGTATCACATCTTGTATCTAAGCTAGAGGCGGTACAACAGGGTACTAGAGCCTCCATGCCCACCTGTATCACATCTTGTATCCAAACTAGAGGTGGTACAACAGGGTACTAGAGCCTCCATGCCCACCCGTATCACATCTTGCATCCAAGCTAGAGGTCGTACAAAAGGGTACTAGAGCCTCCATGTCCACCTGTATCACATCTTGTATCTAAGCTAGAGGCGGTACAACAGGGTACTAGAGCCTCCATGCCCACCCGTATCACATCTTGTATCCAAGCTAGAGGTCGTACAACAGGGTACTAGAGCCTCCATGCCCACCTGTATCACATCTTGTATCTAAGCTAGAGGCGGTCCAACAGGGTACTAGAGCCTCCATGCCCACCCATATCACATCTTGTATCCAAGCTAGAGGCCGTACAACAGGGTAGTAGAGCCTCCATGCCTGCCCGTATCACATCTTGCATCCAAGCTAAAGGCAGTACAACAGGGTACTTAGAGCCTCTATGTCCACCCGTATCACATCTTGTATCCAAGCTAGAGGCAGTACAACAGAGTACTAGAGCCTCCCTTCAAGTGTTCAGTTTTCCACAATAAATTATCCTTTTGCTCTTATACTGTAATCACTTACTTATATCAACGTTACAACCACGCAGATAAAATGTCATTCCAACTCCTTCTAGGTGCTTGATTTTTTACAATAAGTATATTTACTAATAGAAAAAAAATCAGAGTGTAGGATCTGACATAGACCACAAGGGGGATCAGAGACCCGTGTATCAATTGTGAATAGTACATATGAATAATACATACAATTAGGGGCTAAAAGTAATTGCAGCAAAACTACTAAGGTTTATACACAGACGGCTCCTGTTAGGATCCGTTTACACCAAATGACGATCCTGACATCTCCTTCTAGGTGCTTGATTTTTTTTTTTTAAATGAGTGTATTTCTTTTATAATGTACTGTTCAAGCTCTTGCAAATACACTATTAATCTGCGCTAGCAAGCCTCAAATTCCCGTTACCTTTAGGTATACAGCCATGCAATTGGGGGGTTCAAATACATGATATATTAACAGAAACACCGTTAGGGTATTTTCACACTGCGGAATCTAACCCAGATTTTTTCTGTGCGGATTCCGCCTCTAAAACCGTGGTAAAACTCTGGTTAGCAGCTAATTGCCGTGCACATATGTTACTATGATCTACACAGAAACTTAACCATGCGAATGGGCAAAATCCGTGTTCGTAATTTCCAACACAATTCTGCACAGAGGCACATTGAGAAGTGACATGTCACTTCATAAGGCAGATCTGCACAGAATAGCATTGGAAATCCTGCATGTTGATTTTGCCCATTCACAGGGCTTAATCAGCACTTAGATCCGTGGCAAAATGCACGGCAGAAATTGGCAGTTTAGCCGCAATTTCTTCTGTGGTTTTAGAAGCGAGGAAATATCCACGTCGGATTCCACCATGTGCATAATAACCCTTAAAAAATGAATGGTTTCAGCTATGTTCTCATTCGCTTTGTCAGTTTTGAACATTAAAGCTACACATAAAGCTGTATGGTAACATTAGTTGCACAATTGTGGCTTAAAGGGGTTGTCTCGCGGCAAACCTCAAAATTTTACCTTACCCCATTCCCCCTGTCACCCCCTGGCATAAAATAGCAAATTAAAGCGGTTTTTAAACCGCTTGCTACTTACCGATCCGACGAAATAAGGACTTTAAAAAATCTTCTCCCAAAGATGGCCGCCGGTCCTTTCCCAGGGATGCACTGCGGTTTTCTCCCATGGTGCACCACGGGTCTTCTCCCATGGTGCACCATGGGCTCTGTGCGTTCCATTGCCGATTCCAGCCTCCTGATTGGCTGGAATCGGCACACGTGACGGGGCGGAGCTACGATGACGACGCGGTGACCAGCTCTCCGGCACGAGCGGCCCCATTCACCAGACAGAAGACCGCACAGCGCAAGCGCGTCTAAAAAAGCAAGAAGACATCAGAATTAGACGGATCCATGGCGACGGGGACGCTATCAACGGAGCAGGTAAGTGAATAACTTCTGTATGGCTCATATTTAATGCATGATGTATATTACAAAGTGCATTAATATGGCCATACAGAAGTGTATAACCCCACTTGCTTTCGCGAGACAACCCCTTTAACAATATATTGCCCAACTATAAGAGGCCTAACCACGTCTTATAAAAGTTGTACCAAAAGCCATAATAAGATTTTTTCTCAATTCTAAGTTTGGCAATAAAAAAGGAAAAACTCCATTACATTACAATTAGAGATGAGCGATCACCCAAATGCTCAGGTCTGCGTTATTCGAGTCGAGCTTTTCGTAAAATTTGAGAGCTCTACTCAAGTAACGAACCTCATTGACTACAATGGGAGACTCGAGCATTTCTGTATGTGGAACGCCGGGGGCCGAGCTTTTTTTTTTTTTTTTTTCTAGGTTCCTCTCATTCTCTCTCTCTCTCTCTCTCTCTCTCTCTCTGTCTCTCTGGGGTGGGGTCGAACACAGCTTGATGCTCGTTCGAGTAACGAGCACCATCGAATACACTAATACTCGAATGAGCATCAAGCTCGGCAGAGTATGTTCGCTCAACTCTAATTACAATACATTGCACTTGTTCCAATAATTAAGGATTTTTATGGCTATCTGCAGAAAAAACTCAGCACAGCTTGAAAAAGACTCCATACGGAGTTGAAACGTTGCTGCCCCATTTTTATGGATTAAATAAAGCCAACATTTCTGGACTATCAGTGGTGCTGCTCTTCTATGCTATTTCTGGACAGCACTTGGGCATTCTGTCCATGTGCTGTCTGATATGTGGTACATATTTTTGTCTGTAAATCAGACAAGAATAGGATATGATGCAATTTTTTTTTTAACTCGAACTCTTCAAATGAACGGGTTTTTTTTCAAATGATTGCGTCTTATTTCTGTCTGATTTTTGGAATAATTTTTCAGCCCTGAAAATTGTCCGGAAGTATTGTTCATATGAGGCTACTTTGATAATTAATCATTTAAAAGTTTTCTCAGGCGCAACTTTGATCAGCTATCCATGTGCTGTCCGATATGTGGGACACTGCATATTAGCATAACCTATTCTAGTCTGCAAATTGAACAAGAATAGGACATGCTGAAAATTTTTTCACTCAGACTATTCATGCAAGTAAAAAACAGCCCATGTGAATTGACCTATTCAAATCAATAGATTTTATTTCCATCCGATTTGTGGACCAATTTTTCAGTCCGATAATCGGGCAGAAATGTAATTTGTATGAAAGTAGCCTGAAAGTAGGCTTAGACTGGGCAACCATTGGCCGAATATTTGCTCAAAAGAGTGAAGTCAAACAATAGTCATTCAGTGTAAACATGGCTACTGATGGATGATGAGTGATAAGTCAATAATCATTTTGCTTCACCTTACCAAACAAAATAGTTTGGTTGATCAAACATTGCCTAGTGTAAAGTCAGAGTCATTCATATTTGAACAAGAGATCCACTTTATGAATGACATCTCAGCAAGCAACTAATGAACAAATATAAGGCCGTTTTTAGTAACGGAGACATGGTTAAAGGGGTTGTCCCGCAGCAGCAAGTGGGGTTATACACTTCTGTATGGCCATATTAATGCACTTTGTAATATACATCGTGCATTAAATATGAGCCATAGAGAAGTTATTCACTTACCTGCTCCGTTGCTGGCGTCCCCGTCGCCATGGTACCATCTAGTTTCAGCGTTTAATCGCCGGATTAGACGCGCTTGCGCAGATGGTTCTTTTACCTTCGGCTCCCTCCGGCATCATCGGCGTTCTGGCTCCGCCCCCTTGTACGCATCATCGCGTAGCTCCGCCCCCGTCACGTGTGCCGATTTCCGCCTCCTGATTGGTCATACAGAAGTGCATAACCCCACTTGCTATCGCGGGACAACCCCTTTAAGTAATTTTACATAATTTTGTGCTGCTGAACAGAAAAATGACATTGAAATGTGAGACTGATTCTTGTTTCTAAGTTACAGAGGGAAAAAGTCAAAAAATGATACAAAAACAATCGCAGTACTATACGTTTTTCAAATGCGGTATGTTTGTATATTAAACTACCTCTCATATGTGTTAGAACATCAGGAGCGTTTTCATCAGGATATCGCAGTCATTGAGAAGCGTTACAAAGGAAACGGAGCCATGTAATATTGGCAGATTCTGGCTGGAGGATCAGAAGAGACACTCCAGACTCGGAATACAAGAGACAAAGAAAAAGACAAAAAGTTTGCTGTTTGTAGATTTCTGAGTGCTGAACTTTGGCTACTCTGGAATACCTACCTTGCACTTGGCTTGATGTGTGCCCGTCCCCCGGAAATTACAAGTGTGTCTGGATGGAGAATCTGTCCTTGGGATTCATCTATTCTGTGCAGCATTATTTCTGGCAAACACCATGATTGTTTGATTACTATTCTAGGTCTGACTTGTGTACAACATGAAGTATGACTTTGTGCTTCTTCGGAGTCATTGTGCCATTTACTGCTTGACTATATGACTGATCGTGTTATGTACTCATTCTTTTTACATTTAGGTTTCCTAGAACATTAAAGATTTTGCTGGATGAAATTGTATCAACTGATTGATTTGGTTTTTAATGCATGATCCGGACTTCCTGTAAAGTCTATCTGCTTCAGAGTTACAATTAGCTACACTGTATGCACGCCACTTATTTTTTATGACAATGGCAACAGGGAAGTCTGCAGACAAAAATAAATATTTGACTATGTCCATTTTATTACAAGCCTAATGTTCGCATGTTCAAGATTTCTGCTCTATTCAGACATCAATTTCCAAAGCCCTTCAAGAAATGTGAGAACATGAACCGACCATCATGTTGTATACAGTATTTCCTAAACACTGAATAACATAAAATAGAAGAATAAGATCTAATGTTTTACATTAACATAACATGAAAGGGAAAACTAATCTTTTATTTCCATTTTTCTGTAAATAAAGGTGATAAGGCTAAGGAATAGAGATGAGCGAGTAATGCCTTAGCCAAGTATCCTCCTGCTCGTCTGTAAAGATTCGGCTGCCGGCGCGGGTGACAGGTGAGTTGCGGCGGTGAGCAGGGGGGAGCAGGGGGGAGAGAGGGAGAGAGAGATCTCCCCTCCGTTCCTTCCTGCTCTCCCCCGCCCCCCCCGCCGGCCCCCGAATCTTTACAGAGAAGCGGGAGGATACTCGGCTAAGGCACTACTCGCTCATCTCTACTAAGGAATCTTTGGATGCCACTGTATGGCTGCTGGATGAGCAAACAGCAACATGTACAACATAGCTAAACATCCTCTCCCCACTGTTCTCTGGTGCTACATACTGTAAGGCTAGTTCCACACGGGTGATCTTGATTTTGCCGTAAGAAAATCACGACAAAATCGCATCTTTGTTTCCGTGAATTTTGAACATCAGTAATGCTTTTTGTTTTAGAATAATCTCGCATCACATTCGCTGTCGCCCGCGATAAAAATCGCGTAGTTTTTTATCGCAAAAAATCAATAGGACTTTCTAATGTTAAAATTGCATCACAATGCATGTTTCATGCGTTGCGATAAAAAAAAGACTCCATAGGGAAACATGGGAGATGAAAAAAACTGCAGAAAGAGAGCATGACGCGAATTTTTGTTCTTTCAACATCACATCAGTAAAAACATCGCTAAAGGGAAGGACAGCATTGTATATCATTTTAATTCATAATCTGCTTTTTTTACTGACTCTTGCATCAGGTGAAAATCGCACGATTTGATCAGCCATGTGAAAGCACCCTAAGAGCAAGAGAGCAGCGAGCAGGCAGAGGGAGGAGAGAGTTGGGCTATACTTTGCATTCTGCTATAATGGAAGGCAGCATTGGAGAAATAAATTTGGTCTGTGCAGCAGGCTGGGTGGACATTGATGGCAGCCCTGGCACAATTCCTTTGTAAAGAGGCATGGAAGTGGATCTATTACTTTTTAGGGGTTTGGAGGAACATAAAAAGGCACTGTTACTTAGAGGAATGCAATTGCTCAAAGAGCAAAGAGGGGGCACTATTAGGAGGCAGAGTGGAGCACTATTTGGGGGACAAGAGGGGTACAATTACTTTGTGGGAACACAGAAGGCACAATTACTTTCGGGGCACAGAGTGTGGCACTATAGCTTTGAGGTCAAAGACAGGTACAGTTATGCTGTGGGAGTAAAATTACTTTTTGGGGCACGGAGAGATCACAGTTACTTTTTCATGGCAAAATTACTTTGAGAGGGCACAGAGGGGTATTAGTAATGCTCAGTGGCACACAGGAGGCATTGTTTCTTGTAGTTGGCACTATGATGGACTTATTACTGTGTAGGGACTCAATAATTGTATGGGGTTTAATGGTGGGTACAATTACTATGGGAGGACACTGAGCGGAGCATTGAGGTAGCGACAGGGTAAACTGGGCAGAGACAAATCATGATGGTATTGTAGCAGATAGAGGAAAAATAATGGAAATTGAATCAATCCAACCAGAGAAGACATCATCTGTGATCACTGGAGGTAACTGCACTATAATCACTATCTCTATGTACAGCTAGTGTCTGACTCCATTATATGGTGACTGCTCTATTTAGAGGCATACTAGAGCGGAGCTGCTGTATCTAAGCCCACCATGTTATAAAAAGTATGTTATAGATCCAATGTATACAGTTTTTTTACAGGTGGAAAGGGGAACATATGTCTTGTGCCCCCTAATCTTTGTGGACTCAAGCAATGTCCCTGGCTGATAGTGTTGCATCTATGGTCACTTAACCCCTTTAGTGGCACACCCGGAAAATCTCTGGGGCTTGCTGCATTGACCATGCAGTTAAACCCCGGAAGATTTCCGTGGACAGCTCTAGAGCTGAAATGTGCATAGCACTGAGCTGTCATCTGAAATCTTCCATGGTTTTTACTGCATACTCAGCGCAGCAAGCCCCGGAAAAAAATGTTACAATGTGATTGTTGCATTCTTTAATAAATACTTGCAAGATTAAATTGCATTGTTGACTCATTTAAAAAATATGCCCTGTGAGGCATGATATGGTAATTATAAACCCGCCACTGAAGGGGTTAAGAGACCAGTGATGAAGTGACAAGTTCCGGGTGGCCCACAGCTGGCAGCCATGAGTGGGGGAAAGGCGGCCCAAGTTGAACTTGTGCACCAAGGCCAATGAGTTTGAAGCTACACCCATGCCCTAAATAGATGGTGTTCTGCTGATACAGTAAGTGGTACGATACTTTATTACAAGTAGCAATCAGACTTGTGTCCAGACTGTATACTAAACTATCTCTTCTGAGAAAAGAGAAGTATATATTTTCAGACCTCCTAAAATAGTATTCCTGTTAGAATCATTAGCGCTGACAAACATGAGTGCCGTATATAGCTGTCATCTGTATCATTTCCTGACTACAAACGTGTCACAGAGACATCCGGAAGCACAGCTGACTGTCATACAGACAGCAAATACCTGGCACAAGTTATAGTAAATATGTCAAGCCATGGGCTACCCTTCCCATTAAGCACATTCACTGTGTGACCAGAGATGCATCATCAGTCCATTATAGGCAATGTGTATTGGGCCATACATGTTTAAATACCACATATGGATGAAATCTTATGCTCGGTTTTATACTTAAACTGTGAATCAATTGAATTCTCAGATGAACCGTTTGGTACCTAAATGTGACCAGTGGGGGGCGCTGCTGAGCTTAACTCATTTTCCTATGAGCTATGAAAATTCCGAGTTTCAAGAACATTGGATAATAAAAAATAAGATGTTATGATGAACATTTTCTTAATGTATTACACCAAATACAGCATTACTAGTTCAGCCCTTATTTGCCTTCTTTTACCAACTGTCCCACAATCAGAAGTCATTTATCAATCACAAATGTTGCAGACCCTTTTCGGTTAACCAAATGCTAAATTTTATGAGTAAGGCCGGACTGACAATGGTGCGGTATATAGCAGAGCTTCAATTTAACCCCTTAGTGACCAGGCCAAATTATGTTATCCATTGGATAACAGCGATCATGTGACAGGGGACCTCTCACCGCAGCCCTCAGTTACTGCTCCAAGCTCTCGGCTACCTTTAGTAGCCAGGAGCAAGGAGATTTTAAATTTCCCCTTGCCCTCCGCAGTTTCTGCGCTTGTGTCTGCCATTTTGGAGATCGGCGCATGCGCCAAAGCTGGGGAAAGGTCCATGAATAAGAATCTTAACGGGAACATTGGTGCAGGGCTTAGGTAAGTAATTTCACCTCCCCTCACAGTTCAGATCCATGAGCGGAGGTGAAACTTTAGCTTTTTTTAACTTTTAGATGATTGCCATTTTCCATTGGATAACAGTGATCACATGACAAAGAACCGCGTAATGCGGCCCCCCTGTGAGATCTATAGGCTCTCGGCTACATTTAGCAGCCAGGTACAGGGAGATTTTAAAATAACACTGGCAATCTGCAGCTTTTGCACATGTGTTTGCCATCTTGGTGATGGGCGGGTGCGCAAAAGCGGGGTAAGGCCTGCATATAAATCCGGGGGCCTTAGGTACCTAATTTTATCTCCTCTCATGGATGAAACAAACTCTTTTTCTTTTTTACACTTTTTAAAAACTTTTACACTTTACGTTACGCTGTTATCCATTGGATAGCAGCGATCATGTGACTGGGAACCGCATACAGCAGCTCCCAGTGACAGCTCCCTGCTCTTGGCTACTCATAGTAGCCAGGGGTTTTTGGAACTTCCCGGGCTACCCTGCTCTCTGCGCGTGCATGTGACATAATGCCGTCTGGCGTGTATGCGCAGACACCGGCGTCGGGTCCAGGGAGGACGAGAATGCCGCCGGATATCACGGAGGATCGGTATGAGCATTCTCAGCTCCCCTTATGGATCCGATCCGTAAGGGAAGCTGAAATTTTAGCTTTTATTTCCTTTTATTCACTTTAATGCGATCACCAGTGGATACTGGCAATCGCGTGACCAGGGGGTCCGGCGACCCAGGATGACAGCTTCAGATTGTCGGCTACCTCCGGTAACTGACAGCATGGAGCTATCACGTCAGAGCTGGCAGGGTTTTAATCCCCAGAGGATGAATGTTTTTACGTCCTCAGGGATTAAAGCCCAGCAGGCCAGGACATAAAAACACTATGGGCTAGTCACTAAGGGGTTAAAAGGCTATTTAGCCTAATTATTTCCAGATGTGTTATTTTTCCTGAGAAATTCCGCATCCGCCATAGACCACTCTAGTGTGCAAATGTGCATTAAATAGAGCATGTTGTGTTTATTTTCATGCAGGTGAAATCTATGCTCAAAAACAAATGAATCCATTGAAATTAATGGGTTCTATTCTTTTTGTATTGCTCACACAAATACATCCAAGATGAGGAACTGCTGAGAAGTCTATAACTTGCAACACTGTATATTCACGTGAATATTAGTGCAACAGAATAATGCTACCATTTACACATCTCACAGTTATAGGTGCCTTGATAATGGAGAATCCATAGTGTGACTGTGTACATTGGCATCATATCACATTGGCGTTATAACTGCTGCATACGTGTCATCATATAATGGGAATGTCCATCCGACCTTCAGAGCAGATTTTCACACCAATGAACTTTTATTAATGGTTTGAAAATTGCAATCCGTAAATGAAGTTTTACATGGATTGGAATGGTATGTTTGAGCATTTTACTAGGTGGGTACTTTTACATATGTATCCAGAACATTTCCAATATTGTGCTAAAGCCAAAACCGTAATTGGAAGGGGGAGGGGTTAGTTGGACAAACATCTGCTAACTTATAGAACTTAGTTCACATCACAGGGCATGTGGGTTACATTTATATAACTATAGAACTCTTTATATATTATACTATATATAATATACTATTATATAACTCTTTTTGTTACTAAGTATTTTACATACACAATCTCATTTTTTATTTATATGAACAGCTGCAAAATAAAGTAAGTGAACCCTCTGGAACTGCTTGGATTTCTGCACTGATTGCTATTAAAAAGTGGTCTGATTGTTATCAACTCACGATTAGGGCTTCTTCAGATGAGCGTGTATTTGTCCCGTTATGTGGCCATGATAATCACGACCGCATAACGGGATGAAACAAAACCATTGATTTCAATGGCAGTATTCTTGCCCATTAATAGTACGGGGGAGAAAAGATAGGATTTGCATTATCTTTCTCGCACGTAGTTAATACTGATTACGAGAAAGATAGGGCAGGACCATTCTTTCCAGTGTTTTATTCAAACTTGCACGCCATGGCGTGGACTTTGAATAGTCAGACGAATAAACTGATAAAAACCCATTCATGTGCAGCTATGCTCCGTAGCAGCGCATACGGACGTCTGTTTTTGCCCTTATAGATATATACAATCTAACTAAACAGCCAAACACTACAGCCCAGCACTGTTTGTGTAACTCTTATTGAAGTGAGCGAGAGCTACACAAACAGCATAGCACGCTGTAGTATGCCCTTTCCTTAGTTCCCATTCACCTCAATGAGAGCTATGCAAACAGCACTGGGCTGTTAAGCCCCATTTACATGCAAAGCTGATTACTCAAAATTCGTTCAAAAAATAGGATGATTGAGCGATCATTTTGCATAGGCTGCTAAAGGGCCTTAATTCCCATTAGCAGCTTATTAGCTTCATTTGTATGTAAATGAGCCTCCCGTTGCTGTATGCAGATAACAGCAAGTGGTCTGTTATCTGCATACAGCCCCTTTGTTGTACCATGGGACTGTAGCTGAATACAATGTTATCAGCGCTCCCCGTGGAGAATCACAGTGTGCGGTCCCTGCTATCAGCTCTCCCGCGAACGATGGATTTTAAACTCAACTAAAAGTCATCGTTCGGCCGAAAAGCAAAAGATGGCAGCATTTACACGCAATGATTAATGCTCAAAAGACATAGTATGAGCAAATTTGGAGCGAAATGGGGCTTTACAGTTGGGTTCTCTCTCCCCCCTTTCAGGATGACCTATTGTGCTTTTGCGGTGATCTTAACGAAATGACCACTTCTAGGGAGAATAGCAACAGTCCTGAATTTTCTCCATTTGTAGAATTTGTCTAACCATGGACTCAGGTCAGTAGCAATGCTCTTGTAGGCATTTCCAGCTCTATGCATCTCTTAACACGACTTCTTATGGAAAGTTGTTTGCATTGAGGCATCGTTCTTGAGAAGAACATATTGTCAGTAACCAGGCTTTGTGTGCCTTTATTGAATAAGCAAAGTACCTGTGAAACTCACACTTCCATCTTCTAAAGGGGTATGCAATGTTAAAAAAATAAATAGCCCCAGGGTAGGTAATGGTATAGCACCAGCATCCCAGTCCCAGCCTCTCTGGTTCCCGCTGATACAGGAAGTGATGACGTCATGTTGATAGCTCACATGACCGCTGTACCCAATCCCTGCCTTCAGTGGTTATGTGCCACTCATGTATACATGACTGCGGAGGCCACCAATTGGCTGAAACAGTCATATGAGTGATGACAGCACTGAATCGGAGGCATGGTGAAAAAGTCCAGGTAAAAAGACGGCTTCATGTCACGGATGAGAAGAGGATAGGCAACGTACAATATCTGTGCAGATCGGGCCACACAGTCTGCCATATAGGAGAATGACACTGGGACTTCTGCTATGTATCCACAGAGCCAGAGTGGAGTGCCTGGAAACAATACAGTTTATTATTCCTGGTTACAATAAAGAACACTAAAAGAAGGAGTTGTTCTTTATGTGTTTGTGGTCGCACAACTGTAATTTTCTGTGATTATTTTCTCCATGTTACAATTTCACTAGGATATAAAAAGCTGTAATTCAAGTAAATGTATAAAATGCATAGCCACATGGGGATATTTTGCAAACCAAGCAGAATAAAACACCAAATGAGCAATGCAGTAGTTACCAGAAGCCGCGGAAGTGTCAGACAATCATTATACGTAGGCCTCATTCACACGAGCGTTGCCATTTTACGCTGGCCAAAACTTGCATCAGCGATCGAGTCCCGAGACTAACCCTTTCCAATCCACCGTCTGACGTCTAAAGACATTCTGATTGAAGCCTGTACAGCTCCGATGTCGGAAGACGTCCGGCAGGGTATTCTTACTGTAGATTACTGGCCTCTCCAGCATGTTACATAGCGCAGTACTGGCTCTAGCCAGCAGATGGCGCCATTGTATAATGGCAAAAAGAGAAAGCCCCCTAGGAAACCCTGAATCCAAAATTGGATTGCAAAGGGTTAATTAGCATTTTCTTGTCCATTCACACAGGCGTACCGCAGGAAAAATACATTGCAGCGCAGAAATCTTCGGAATGACTTCTAACGCTTAAATAGAGCCAGCTGTCTCTGTTTCCAAGCACCGAATGCAGGTAAACTCCTTCCTCCTACCTTTTTTTCAGCTCCCATAAGAGTCTATGGGAGCTTCCAGTGATTTCTGTCAAAAGATAGGTCAAGACGCAGCATGAAAAATTGGTGACCGAAATCCGATGGTGATCTGATGTTTTAACTGTGCAATTTTTTAACGTGTCCGAAAATCGCCCATGTGAATGAATGCAGTGGAATTTAATACTTCACATGGTCGTGATATTCGGCCGATGTTCTATCGCGGCTAAATAGCTGCATAAAAATGCTCGTGTGAATAAGGCTTTATTTAAAGGGAAGTTACTTGTAAAATAATATAATAGGAAAATGCATTCTGATGAATTTTCCAATATATCTACTGAAAGGAAATGTGTAATCAGAAAATGACCTATTGCTTAAATTAAGATTTACAGATTAAACATATTTTAAAGATTTTTTGATGACTTACAAAAAAAAAAATTCCATGTCGCTGTCTGCAGTTTCCACATTCAGCCTAATAATAGCCTGAGACTTCCTGTTCTGTAGTAAAAACTTCTCATTAACATAACAGGCAGGAATACAATGAAAAATAACGCATACATATATGAGACACAGGATCCACCATTCGCAGTAAGGGATACAGCCCACACCCTTCCCTGCATAATGCCCTCTGCCCACAAGATTCTCCCATAGAAGTCAAAGAGCATCTTCGGTCTATTGTTTCCTATGATCCACAAGCCTATTGTAAAGCCTATCTCTACGGCTTTATTCACACAGGCGTTTTATCGCAGCGATTTTGCCACGATAAAAGCTTGCCGAAAATCACAACCATCTGAAGCATTGGAATCGAATGCAATTGGTCAGATGGGCGATTCTGGGGGGGGGGGGGGGGCGTAAAATCGGCCAGCCAGAAATAATAGTGCATACGATGCGCATTCCGGCTGGCCGCTTTTACGCTGTCCAGAACAGATAGGTACGTAAATACACTTTTTTTTTTACTTTATATGATCATGTGACGTAAATGGCATATAGTGGTCCCCGCCAATGGGATTTTAAATCTCCCAGGAGCGCAAACCCTTTTGTGCACGCGCCTGATGTTTCTGTTGGGCGTGCATGCGCAGAAGGCGACATAAGGTCCTGGAAGGACCATATCGCCGCGGGACATCGCGGAGGATGGGGGGTGAAACTTTAACTTTATTATACTTTTTAGAACTTTTCCGTGATTGCCGTTATGCATTGGATAGCGGTGATCACGGGCCCGGGGTCCAGTCACCACGGTTCCTGGTCACATCTCCTGCTTCCCAGCTACCTTCAGTAGCTGGAAAGCAGGAGATTTCAAATGTCCCGCGACGATCCAGTCTTCTGCGCATGTGTTTTTTCTTTGGTGCACATGCGCAGAAGACGGCCAAAGGTCCTTTTCAGACCAGATCGTTGTGGGACATCATGGAGGACGGGGGTGAGTAGTTTCAGCACCCCTCATGGATGCGATCTTATTTTTACTTTTTATTTACTTTAATGCGATCGGCGCTATCCATTGAATAGCGCCGATCGCATATACCAGCATACAAAGACCTATATCGATATACCTATATAACCAATAATACTGCAGTACAGTGACCATATAGGGGTCAAATATAAGTTCTATATAGGTGCTCTTCAGAATATTACAGTGTAGACTACACAAGAGAACACAGTGGTTCACAGAGCATGCCATAAGAAAAAGAAAGAACCTGGCAAAAATAGCTAATTTTGATATCCTGCCTCACAAAAAAACAGAACAGAAAGCGATCAAAAAGTCATGAGGATCACCAAATGGTACCAATAAAAAGTAGACTTCGTCCCACAAAAAAAACCTCAAGCAGAATTGTGGACGGAAAAAAGACAATGTTAGGGGGACTTTAAATGCGATAATACAAAAAAATGCACTTTAAAAAAACAAAAAGTATGAAAAACTAACTTCTGGTGTGGTCACTATTATTGTTGGGGCTGGTATAGAGGAGTAATAATACTACTGGGGTCACTGTGGGGGTCGCTATTATTGCTGGGGCAGGTATAGGGGACTCTATTACTACTGAGGCTTCTCTGCACGTGACAGCATACCTCAAGCTGACTTAAAGTATGTTTACACATGGCAGAAATGCCGCAGAATGTCTGCGACGTCCCTTTTGTCAGTATAGAGCTGTAAGGGGAAGGCACTGCCTGCCCGTCCCCTTACTAAATAGAGTGGCATGCAGCCACTGACAGAGCAGCCGCTGGTCCAGTATCCGTCCGGGAGGAAAACGTGGGGGCATGGTTGATCAGCACTTGCAGGCGCTGGTCTACCGAGAGCTGTAGCGCTTGATCAGAGGCCTTCAATTTTGAAATGGCCTCTTAGAGGCTTAAGATAAGGGCTCTGCCCCTCAGTGATAATGCGAATAGCGTGTCACCACCCAGAAGATCTGGCCACAATAGAGAAAACTGTATAGGGATAGGCCACGACCCCTCCTGGAACGCAGGAGAAAGTTTGGCGCCCTGCAGGCGCAATATCTGAAGGTCTGTGCTGCATCACAGGGACAGACAGACAAACCCCGATGGGGATAGATGCAGCACCAAGCCTTTGGGAACTGTGGCAGCGGCTCTTTGCAAGGGACAATAGAGCGGCGACATGGACA
This sequence comes from Eleutherodactylus coqui, assembly GCF_035609145.1. NCBI lineage: Eukaryota > Metazoa > Chordata > Amphibia > Anura > Eleutherodactylidae > Eleutherodactylus > Eleutherodactylus coqui. The sequence goes on along the minus strand of NC_089841.1, from coordinate 198,079,054 downwards.
GCCATGGAGCACCCTGAAACAGCAACTTCCGTGAGCCTTGAAGACCTGGGCGTGAAGATGGACGGCCAGCGTGGGAAGAGAAAGAAAGCCTCGCTACCTGCATTGCTGGTCACCGCAGTGGCAGTGCAGAAGATTCGCCACGGATGCTTCCGACACCCAAAGTGAGAGAAAGTGGCCTGAGAGGTTCCGGAAAAGCATGAAAAAACTAAAATCCCCGGTACCATATGAGATAAAGTCCCTGGCCAGGGTGGGGTTAAATGGACTCACAGGACTGTGATGTAGCTATGGGAGTTATGGCACCATGACTTATTCGAGCAAGGCCTTGCAAGGGGTTAATGGGTTCATACCTGATATAGTTGTGTTATGTAGGTGTTTATGCATAGGTGCAATGTACATGATGTGACGTACGTGACGAAGGATGCAATTGCGCAGTAAGGCACATGATGAGACGAGTAAATGCAGAACAGCAGTAGGGATATTTGAGTAATGAAACCCGGGAATTAAACTGCTAGTAATGTACATGCGTGACGACCTCTGGATTCTAGTGGCGCCTAAAATGTGGAGGTGTTCTGTATATGGGGACACTGCTCCTATGGGGTACTGAGTGCGGGGCCTATAGCTAGCATGATGATGTATTTAGCGGTTATGCCACAGTAACGAGAAGTACAAAAGATGCTGATAGTTATGTGAGGCAGTGATGTAAACATCATGTGCCTTGCTGCTGCCAGTAGGAGCTAAAGAGGAACTATATATCTATGTTGGTGAAAGATGCCAAGTGATGAAAATAACGGTTTAAAAAGACTATCCTTTAAAGAGTTTATGATACCAGCTTAGTAGGTAACGTTAAAAGTGCACGAATCCTCCTATGGAGCATAATTTTTCAATTATGCAACTGTTTAGTAAAGTTATCACTCAGCCATTTTGAATGGGTTCATGTACACAAAAAATATTTCACTCGGACTAATGGTCCCATTTTTGTGCAAGACTCGCACGATAATACAGTGGTGGCGAACCTGCGGCACGCAGAGCCCTACCTGCTGGCACGCACCAGCGGCTGCTCACCTCGGTAGTGAATATCGGCCGGGGTGCCGCGGCTCCCCTGCGGTATTCACTCAGCTGCGCTGATCCCAGCGCATAGTGTGCAGCTGGGATCCTCCTCCCCTGACGTCTCCTCCATTATTCCGTGAGAGCAGAGGGCAGGAGGCGTCCGGCAGCACACTGACATCACAGTGTGAACCTGGGATCAGCGCCGCTAGCAGCACCGAGCAGTGGAGCAGCGGTGCTTCGTCGAGGAGAAGGGGGTAAATATATGGGTCTCAGAGGGGCACTATCACTACTGGGGCTGATATAGGGGATACTATTAGTAATAGTGTCCCCTATATTGGCCCCAATAGTAATAGCATTACTACGAAACCATTGTGGGATGTCACTATTACTACTGGGGCTGCTGTGGGATGTCACTATTACTATTGGGGCTACTGTGGGATGTCACTATTACTACTGGAGCCACTGTGGGATGTCACTATTACCATTGGGGCCGCTGTGAGATGTCACTATTACCACTGGGGCTGCTGTGGGATGTCACTATTACTATTGGGGCTACTGTGGGATGTCACTATTACTACTGGAGCCACTGTGGGATGTCACTATTACCATTGGGGCCGCTGTGAGATGTCACTATTACCACTGGGGCTGCTGTGGGATGTCACTATTACCACTGGGGCTACTGTGGGATGTCACATTACTACTGGAAGTCACTGTGGGATGTCCCCATTACCACTGGGGCCGCTGTGGGATGTCACTATTACCACTGGGGCTACTGTGGGATGTCACATTACTACTGGAAGTCGCTGTGGGATGTCCCCATTACCACTGGGGCCGCTGTGGGATGTCACCATTACCACTGAGGCCACTGTGGGATGTCACCATTACCACTGGGGCCACTGTGGGATGTCACTATTACCACTGAGGCTATTGTGGGATGTCACTTTTACCATTGGGGCCACTGTGGGATGTCACTATTACTACTGGGGCCACTATGGGATGTCACTATTACTACTGTGGCCACTGTGGGATGTCACTATTACCACTGTGGCCGCTGTGAGATGTCACCATTACCACTGGGGCCACTGTAGTCTGTCACCATTACTGCTGTGGACTGTCACTATTACTGCTGTGGCTGCTGTGGGATGTCACTATTACTACTGGGGCCATTGTGGGATGTCACCATTACCACTGGGGCTGCTGTGGGCTGTAACTATTACCATTGTGGCCTGTCACTATTACCGCTGGGGCCACTGTGGAATGTCACTATTACCAATGGGGCCGCTGTGGGATGTCACCATTTCTACTGGGGCTGCTGTGGGATGTCACTATTACTTCTGGGGGTCGCTGTGGGATGTCACTATTACTACTGGGGCCATTGTGGGATGTCTCCATTACCACTGGGGTCGCTGTGGGCTGTAACTATTACCGTTGTGGCCTGTCACTATTACCCCTGGGGCCACTGTGGGATGTCACCATTACTACTGGGGCTGCTGTGGGATGTCACCATTACTACTGGGGCCGCTGTGGGATGTCAATATTACTACTGAGGCCACTGAGAGATGTCATTATTACCACTGGGGCCGCTGTGGGATGTCACCATTACTACTGGGGCCACTGTGGGATGTCACCATTACTACTGGGGCTGCTGTGGGATGTCACCATTACTACTGGGGCTGCTGTGGGATGTCACCATTACTACTGGGGCTACTGTGGGATGTCAATATTACTACTGAGGCCACTGAGAGATGTCACTATTGCCAATGGGACCGCTGTGGGATGTCACTATTACTACTGGGGTCGCTGTGGGATGTCACCATTACCACTTGGGCCACTATGGGATGTCACCATTACTGCTGTGGGATGTTACTACTACTACTGGGGCCACTGTTGGGTGTCACTATTACCACTGGGGCCGCTGTGGGATGTCACTATTACCACTGGGGCCACTGTGGGATGTCACTATTACTACTGGGGCCGCTGTGGGATGTCACTATTACCACTGGGGCCGCTGTAGGCAGTCACTATTACCGCTGGGGCCGCTGTGGGCAGTCACTACTACCGCTCCGGTATCTTTACACATGACAGAAATGTTGCAGAATGTCCTCAATGGAAATTTCTGCGGCAAATTCCACAGCATTTACACATCTAAAAAGCAGTCATAACCTGCACCCTGTTTATTTTGAAACAGCCCTGTCCTTTTTATAACGACGGAGGTAAAAATCATACATCGTGATAAGCCCCGCCCCCTGACGTGTTGTCACTTTACGATAAATAAGTGGGTTTTGGGTTGCAGTTTGGGCACTCGGTCTCTAAAAGGTTCACCAACACTGTGATAATAGATCATATCATGTACGGAGTGCCGCATCTCCGTGTGCGATACGAGCTACTACTGAGAATTTCAGGCACAACTCGCCTTGCTGTATGTAAATACAGCCCAAGACTTTATCATAAGGCGGTTTGATTGCTGGAGGTGAAATCATGACAAGTCTTTATATGTTGCACAACGAGCTGTGCATCACAAATGAGTGATGTGACTCATCCAACAGCTGAGAAAGCGCTCTGTAGGATGTTGCTGGTATTTGCTGTAGCAACATGTAAATTCTAGCTCCGATTCATTTGATAGTTACCAGCTTTGAAATGAGAAGGATGCAAGAGGCAGAGTTCCTAGAAGCAAACTGATTTTTTGTGACAGTTGCAAGGTTGCTGGGGACTTTTTTTTTCAGATAGCAAAGAACTGATGACATATCAAGCCTCAAGCGCTGCACTATGCAGAATACATTGGGACAGGTTTACTATTCTACTTGTGCCAGAATTCCAGGGTTAGTTGTGCCAAAATCTTGTTGCATAACCATTTTAGAGAAAAATGTAAATGATTTGTGCCAAAAAACACGATGTTTGCATCTTGCTACACACTTCTAAAAAAATGTTTAATAAAGGGAGTGTGAATTTGTTGAGTAGTAAAAGGTGCCAGTTTTTAGGCACAAAGTATAGTATATGACACTGTGATAGATCCGACACATGTTCGGACTGCCCACAAATTTTATGCTGTCTATATAATAGAAAGGCTTAGTAATTGTGCCCCATTGTACAAGTTCTGCCTACAGTGTTCCGGTACTGGTGCATCTTGTCTCCACCGGAAGCTGGGAGTTAACTAGCCTTAGCTGCAGGTAATGCCCTGGTCAAGCCCCTAGCTGCCGATTAGCTCTCTACTAGCCCGTCCCCAAGTAACTTGGCGTACATCGGCCACCCGATCCATTCAATCCATTGCAGCCCGCTGGAGAGGAGACTGACAGCAATCCATCCTATCCACCCATTGCAGCCTGCCGGGGAGGAGACTGAGAGCGATGCATTCATTCAATCCATCCATCCATTGCAGCCCGCTGAGGAGGAGACTGACAGTGGAGTCGGGAGCACAGAGGGGAGGCCAGCGGCAGAGATGAGTGAGAGAGCGGGCCCGTGAGCTGATACATGGTACGGCGCGGGGAACACAGTGACAGGGGGCCGAGAGCAGAGTTGGGAGGGCGGCGGAGGGACCACAGTGACAGCAGAGCTGCCAGCAGCAGTGTGATCCACTGGGGAGAGGGAGCTGAGACACTGACAGCAGCCGATTTGGCATGGGGGGAGGCCCTTAGTGACATCAGAGTTGAGAGACAGCCGCCGCGGGGTGACAGTCACAGCGGACCAGCGAGCACAGGTGCCGCTGATGGCATGGCTACCGGGGACACTTGACTTCAGCAGCAGGGTCGCAAAGGTAGATGGGAGCAGAGACACTGAAAGCAGCAGGTTCGGCGGGTAAAACTCACATCAGCGGGGTGACGTGGGGTCGCCTGGGCAGATGGGAGCTGAGACACTGGGAGCAGCGTGTTCGCCAGGACAGCAGCGGGGTCAGCAGGGAAGATGGGAGCGCTGTTATGGGCATCACCTCGCCCTCCCCTACAACTCAGCCCAGCCAACCGATGTCTCCACCCATTCTTCCGGTGGAGACAAGATGCACCAGTACCGAGTGTTCCTTTAAGAGTATGTTCACAGGGGATGGAAGGCTGCAGGATCTCTGTATAGAAAGTCTGCAGAATTTACAGAATAAGCCATGTAGATGAGATTTAAAGGGGTTGTCCTGCGCCGAAACGTTTTTTTTTTTTTCAACAGCCCCCCCCCCGTTCGGCGCGATGCAGGGACTTTAAAAAAAAACCGCACAGCGCTTACCTTAATCCCCGCGCTCCGGTGACTTCTTACTTACCGGTTGAAGATGGCCGCCGGGATGTTCTCCCTCGGTGGACCGCAGGGCTTCTGTGCGGTCCATTGCCGATTCCAGCCTCCTGATTGGCTGGAATCGGCACGTGACGGGGCGGAGCTACAAGGAGCCGCTCTCCGGCACGAGCGGCACCATTCAGAAAAGCAGAAGACCGGACTGCGCAAGCGCGTCTAATCCGGCGATTAGACGCTGAAAATTAGACGGCTCCATGGAAACGAGGACGCTAGCAACGGAGCAGGTAAGTGAAAAACTTCTGATAACTTCTGTATGGCTCATAATTAATGCACAATGTACATTACAAAGTGCATTAATATGGCCATACAGAAGTGTATAGACCCACTTGCTTTCGCGGGACAACCCCTTTAAGGAACTCATCCACAGGGTCTGGAAAAAATGTATATACTTTGAGGGTAAACATATGGACTTTTTTTCACGTGGACCCTTGATCTGTGTGTATAAACTTGTAACAAGACATGTTCTTGTTCATTTTATGGATAAAAAATTAGGACAAGTAAGGTGCATTGCTCATGAATATCGGACAACACACGGACGTGTCTCCATGTGCTGCCTGATACGAGTTCTTCGGGCACAACTTGCAGTTACAGCTCTTGCCAATAGCCTAAGTCTAGTTTCACACAAGCATATCGGGACAGGGCTGTAATATGGATTCATAATACAGACGTGTTATAGATGATATTGCAATTGTATGCCATCAGTATTTCATCATTCCATCTGTATTTGCCGTCACTGGGCAAATATGAATGTACCTGTAATACACTCATGTGAAACTGGCCTAAAGGAGCCACACTAAAATGAGACAGCGCCCCTGGGGGAGAGTAAAGGAAGAGAAATAAGAACAAACTCCCCTAGGTGGAGTGGGATCGCCCGCAAAATATTGGAGTGTATAACAACACCTAGATGCCTGGGTAGCCTTGTGTATATGTCTCAATAGGCAGAAGGAGGATCCTCATCTAATATACATATCAACTGCGGAGAGCGGCAATCACATCTGCCCGGCCAAACCAATGGTCCAGAGTCAGTGAAATTAAGAAAAAAGGAAATACAAATAGCAGAGAGCACTTAAGGAAACCTCTGTGCAGTAACTGTGTGACGAAAGTAATAAAAACCAGCAGACTTATTCTACTAGGAAGGTGCATGGCCCTAGATGAACATCATGTTAACCCCCCGTATCCAGATGTACATATGGGCGTTCCATATGCAGGAATACACGATGCAAGTGAACTACGACACCCTCTGCAACCGCCACATTGGCATAACCATCTGTGCTTTTGCCGTGTTTTACAGCAAATGCAGCACAACTGCAGCAAAAACATACACTTTTTCTGGAGCAGTTTATACTACAACCAAACTGCCCCATGCGAATGCATCCCTAGGGCTTGTTCACACATTATGGAATTGCTGCGGATTTTGTGTCTTACTTTGCAATGGATTAAAGTCCAGGAGCGTGAGATAAAGACAATCTCATCCACACGCCACACAAAATGTCAGCGGGGATATTGACCTGCGGTGCTTATTTTTAAGTACACACCATGTCAATTTCTCATGTGGGTCGGGAGGGGTAACATCTCTTCTTAGGGAGAGCAGCAAGAAGGTGAGGGAGGAGACTTATAAGGCCATCCATGCTCCTCTGGGTAATATGCAAATAAGGAAGATGGAACAATACCTCTGCAGAGACACCTATTGGATGGCAGCATTCCTTCAAATCAGTGCTTGACCCTTTATACAGGTCTGTAGGCAATGATTGGGAATTAAAAACCAAGCCAGAATCCATACAAAGACAGGGCTCTCACTAGCCAAGCCAGGATCCTACTGCACACTGATGAGTGGCAAAAAAAAGCCTTGAAACAGCTGTCTGTGGATGGAGTCTGGCTTGGTTTTTAATTCCCAATCATTGCCTACAGACCTGTATATAGGGTCAAGCACTGATTTTCAGGAAAGCTGCCATTCAATAGGCGATGCTGCAGAGGTATTGTTTCCTCTTCCTTAAGGGGTTATTCAGACGACCGTATATCAGCCAGGTATTTACGCCCGGTCGATATACGGCGTCCCTCTCTGCAGGGGGAGGAGGCTGGAAGAGTCGGGAGCAGTGCACTGAGCTCTCGCCCCCTCTCTGCCCCTCTGCACTATTTGCACTAAAAGGGGGCGGGATGGAGGTGGGGCTAAGTTCTGAGGCTTAGCTCCACCCCATCCCACCCCCTCCCATTGCAAATAGTGCAAAGGGGGCATGAGTTCAGTTCACTGCTCCCGGCTCTTCCAGCCTCCTCCCCCTGCAGAAAGGGACACCGTATATCGGCCGGCGTAAATACCCAGCCGATATACAGTTGTCTGAATGTGCCCTTATTTGCAATTTCTCATGTAGAATGGTCACAGATTTCTCATAGATTTTCTCTATTGAATTCAATAGAAAAGACAAAATATGCAGCGAAAGAAAGTTATTGGGGATTACAGATGATTTTTTAACAAATATGTCTACAATTAAAAAAAACAACTCATTGTACTCACTTTGCCAATCTTCTGCAGCTTCCCTGGCAGCAATAGAATGGTCTCCAGCAATAATGTGTTGTGTAGAAGCATGACACGTGTATGGCTGTGTCATCGCTGGAGGCCAGGATGTAGAGGACTAGGCAAGCGTTACCATGTAAGGCCTGTGTCACACGAGCATATGTGTATTTGCACCATGTTTTTGTGCATCGGGGTTGCTTTTTTGAGTTTTCTTACAGTACTTTTGGCATGCGCAAAAAACCCGTAGCCACAGTCCTATACATTGAAATGGCTAATTAGCCTAATCAGATTCGTATGTTCCATTTATTTTTTTGGATGATGAAATTGCACACACAAAATACTTGCTTGTGAGCGAATCCATTGAAGGCAATGGATTTTAGTCACTGCGTATTGCGCGCAAATACACCCATGTGACACAGGCCGTAGTGGCAGAAGAGGAGTATACAGATTTTTTTTTCCATTTTAGCCATTTCACAGTGGAAGTTCTGCAAGCAAATCTGCATCAAAATCCATACGCTTTCCACGAGGCGTCTGCTGGATATACGGTTTTCCGCAACCAATCTGGTACACATTACAGTTCCCTTGGTGGGCCATTGCCTACACGGTCAGTGGGAAGTGTTATCAACTTAAATACTCTGGTTGCTTTAGTTTATGGCCCCCTGCACACGGGCGGAAATTCCGCAGAATTTCTGCCCATGCCCGCCTGCATTAGATAACGTAATCCTAAGCAGACGGATGTGATTTGCCCGCGTGAAAACACATGCCGAAAACAAATCGCGGCATGCTCTATTTCTGTGCGGATCTCGCAGTGGCCCGCGCAGAAATGTCAGTGGTGACTGGCCGGCTCCGCTATGCACATGTGCCGGCTGGCCGGCACACAGCACAGAGAGGAGATGCCGGAAGCGGGTAAGCCGCAGGGCTGTGCAGGGGCACAGGTCCGCATCCCGCTGCGAGAGTTCTCACAGCGGGATCCGACCCAGGCCGTCTGCAGGCGGCCTATTACTAATAAAATTAATTTTGGAGGATCTATAGTAGTGTGAACACATTGTATCAGTAACCTGTAATGATGCACCGGGCTGCTGCAGGCCCGTGTAATTAGTATCAGTGCATGTTATTGTTGGCACTGGCTGCCCACCTAAGTTATTTCTTCTTTGTCCTAACCCTCCTTCGGCGCTCCACTGGCGGCTATTCGTGTTTCGGACTAATTATACTATGTAAACTGCAGATTGTCTTTGGACTTGTTATCTTGATGAGAATATTGTTGTTACATTACAAAAGCAAACTTCTAGCCCTTGATGTCATGTATGCTTATTGTTATGTGCATGAGCTAATTTCCTAGAAACTGCCCGGAATGCGATTCTTAATGATTTAGAGGAAACTGTGACATAGGACTACTCTAGATTTATACTTCAGACCTGAGATAAGCAGGTACTACATTCTTATAAAGGCAAGACACGGACATTATGTTGTTACAGCGGTTTATAGGATGTGTAAGTTGTTGGTCAATAAAAAATAAACATTGGACACGTCATAAGGACGCCAACAATGTAGATAGGGGTGCAGCACTCAGGACCTCATGGCCACTCCAGATGGTTTCATCAAAGAATTCACACGGTTTATTAGAACTCCATGGTATCCAACAGATATGCGATGTTTCGACCTTTACGGTCTTTGTCAAGTATCATAAGGACACGTCAAAAGTTTTGATCGAACGGGGTCTGGGTGCTAGACGCCCACGGATCGCTAGAACCAAGCAGATGCCGTGCTCGTCTGAGTGAGGTCCCTACTAGCTCGGACTCAGACTTTTTTGGTGTTAAATGTGAAACAACTGAGCAAAAGTGACATGTAAAGCACTTGGAAATCTTAGACGTTTAACTGGAAGGCAGCATTCCTTCAAACTAATGTTAGACTCTTTATACAAGCTTTGTAACAATGACAGGAAATCAAAAGCAAAGCCAGACTCCATGCACAGACAGCTGTTTCAGGGTATTTGCTCTTCCTCAGTGTACAGTAAGAGTCTGGCTTTGCGAGTGAGAGGCCTGGGACGGGGGTCAGAAACGCTATCTTTTCTCCTTAGGGAGAGCACCTAGACGGTAAATGTGGAGACTCAAATGGCCATTCATGCTCCTCAGGGTAATATACAAATAAAGGAGATGGAATAATACCATCTAGGTGCTCTCTATAAGGAGAAAAGGTAGCGTTTCTGGACTTTATGTTGCCAATCCCAGCCTGAAATGGGAGCCAACGAGGAACAAGAAATTCCATCCTCCTTCACAGCAAACACTGAACTCTGGCTTAGGCCCCTTTCACACGGTGACCTACGCATGTAAAAAACTCGTGGCTATTAAGTCCAATGGTTTCCTACGGGAGCGTTCAGATGAAGGAATATTAGACATGCTAAAACCAGCTGAAAGTTCCCATAGGAGACCATTGGTCTTAATAGCTGCGTGTTTTTGACCTACGCCCATGATTTTTGTGTAGGTCCCGGACTGAAAGAGGCCTTAGACTATGTGGGGAAAAAGTGTCCACTACTGATCCACTGGTGCAAAGTTCCCAATTACTCTTAGCAACCATTAAACACTTATCCTAACTAGACAAACAATTCACTAATCGCAGATTTTTATCTAGATGCCGTATTTGTTGAGGTACCTGGAATGTAGTGGAGTGTTCTTGACTCAACATTTGCAGTGGGAATGATGCATTCCACTGACTTTTAAAGGAAACCTATTAAACTTAAAGGGGTTTCCAGATTATGCAAAGTTGCTGTCAAATCCTATTAAAGTCTGCAGTGTGGTTCTGCTTTGGATTTTGCCTCTGCAGCTCTAAAAACCATTATATCCTGCTGGCACTTCAGAAGTGTTTATTCCCAGCTTGCCTCTGGATACGACCTGTAGGCAGTCCAGTGCTTCAGTTTAGGTTTGCCCAGTAGGAACCACCAGGGTGCTTTTTTTTTTTTTTTTGCCCCTTTGGCTCTCAAGGCCGAATTGCTGACCTATAGCAAAGCCACGCTTAGCGAGGCCGTGAACAGGAAGAACGTACAGAGCAGGGAATTGAGAAATATCGTTTCAAGCCATTGCAGCGGGGATGCACAGGCCATCTTGGAAAATAGTGATGCAGAAAAGCATCAGGAATGGAGGACAGGATGAGATGGTATTGAGTATGTGATGTATACCCATAACCAGTTGTACATAAACATGACACAAACATTTCATATCTGCAATTTTTGACATTTACATTTCACAACCGGAATAGCCCTTTAAGTCTTCAAATACTTTGACAGGGATGATTAATAAGATGTAACCACATCTGTCATATGTAAGGAGGAACATAGAAAATTGATGGCAGAATCAGACCACACGGTCCATCTAGTCTGAACTTGCATCATTTCCTTTTTATTTCCCTCTTAGGCTAGATCGATGCGGATCCCAGGCAGCTTGAAATCATTTATTCTTGTTTTCCAACTTCATCTGCTGGAAGTTTATTCCAAGCCTCTACTACTCTTTCAGTAAATATGTTGATGTTGCTTCTGATTCTCCCCCCTTGTTGTAGTGTTTAGTTTCCTAACACTTCCTTCCTGAACCGTATTTATACCTTTAGCATATATAAAGGTTTCCATCATACTTCCCCTGCCTTCTCTCCTCCAGGCTATATCTTTCCTGATAAGTTTGGTTCTGGAGACCTTCACCATTGTAATTATGTATGCAGTTCCCATCCAATCCATCATGCTGCAGATGACAATAGACTTAAATGTTGTGACCGATGATGAAAGTTATTATCCGCATCAGTGGTCCAATCTCTTCAGTTCATGGAAAAACTTTGACTTCCACAGTGAAAAAAAAGATCAGTTTTCACATAGGTTTTCTTCCAGTTGGGACAATGGACAGAAAAAAAAAAAAAGATTTGTGCGATCTGTCATTTAAAATGGATTCTTCTGTTTTTTTTGCTTTTATTTATTTTAAAGCCAAAAGGATGAAGAGGATGGCTACAGAAGAGAACCGATAGGAATTCTCTATAAGGGGACAGCTCACAAATATGGACCTACCCCCCCCCCCCCCATCCCAAAGGAAGGGTGATCTTTGACATGTAAAAAGTTTTTTCACCCTTGAAAGATTTCAACACGTTAAAACAACCCCTTCCAAAATGCTTACGTTTAAGGTTTCCTCATTGGTCCCCCCATCTTTTGTTTACATCCGACATGACATGAGTGAGCCAACCATTGCAGTGATGTGTTGTGTTGTCCATGGTGATGCCACCAAGCTGGACCCTCATTTAGGTCTGGCCTGCTGTGTCTCGTGAAATGTAGGGGCTTGTATGTGACAGTCAATTATCCCATTTGGGACAGCTTATTTGGTCCCATAGTAATTAGTTCCCATTTCCAAAGAAAGTTTTAAAGCAGAACTTCTAATTAGTCGTCATCACCTGCACATGGCTTATGTAAGTGACCTCATGTGCTCCACTTTAAGACTCGTTGACATGAGCTCTGCTTTAGCGCAGTATAGGCGCGTGAAAAGATGGCAGCTGTATTGCACTAAGGCTGGGCTCTCACCAGGTGGAAACCCGACGGAAATCTTGTGGTTTTGCCACAGGGTAAAACTGTGATATTTCCGCCCGGAAAGCGCAGCTCCAAAACCCGCAGCACTTAACCGTGGGTTTTGGAGCGGCTGGGCCGCATGCTTTTCCGTTGCGGCCGGAGCTCCCATAAAGAGAACCGCAACGGAAAGAAGAAGAAAAAAAAAACAAACAAAAAACATGCTGCGGCCAGGGAATCTATGCTGCAGCGGCGGCTTTGCCACAATGGATTGGTCCGTCCCGTGTGGATAAGATTTTTGCCAACTCTTGTCCACATGGCTGGCTAATGATTAGCGGCCACAGCGAAATTCTGCATGGAATTTCCGCTGCAAATCCGGCATGTGTGAACCCAGCCTAAAGATTGCGTGAACGGGTGAATTCCGTTTATTTTAATTAGCCCGTTCACATGATCAGAGATGCAAGGTGCCTGTTTTCCAGCTCCCATAGGAGTCCATGGAAAGCACGCACCAAGGATAGGTCAGGTGTTATCTTTTCTCACATCACGGACCTTAGACGCGAATTTGCACTCCATGTCCTATCTTTGATTGGTGCGAGCTTTTTGCACATCAGTTCCTTCATGTGAAACCATTGGTTCTATTAGAAACTATCTTTTCACGTGCCTATAACGAGCCCTAGTCCTGTCCCTCTACCGTGTAGTCATACAAGGCTCACGCCACAAGAAATACTCCTCATGTCACACATCTTTTCAGTTGCCACTTTTATTGGATAATGTTGAGAAGATGAAATAAAAATCTCCGACGCAGAGATGAAAGAAAACATTTATTGAATCAATGTCAATACTTCTCTGTAATATCTACAAGCCAACACTGAACTGACTTTATTCAAGAATGAACACAATGTACAAAAAGTATGCTTTGTTATAAAAATATGTCAATTATTTACTTCTTATTCTCTTGATCAAAGAATGTGAAAATAGTTTTTGACAAACCTGCTCTTTCGACAGATTGGTAGTAGGATGATAAAAAGCATGGCAAATAATCCTGGCACAGTCTGATGCCTTCTGCAGAACAGTGTGTAATACCGCACAACACTGACTGTATCACACCTCTTTATTGGAATCTATCACAACATTGTCGCCATTTGGTTTTACGCGAGATCCGCCGCAATCCTGCAGGCAACAGATATCCGAGTCCCATCGCCTCTTGTTCATAAGGAACTTTGATCTAAGGAGGGGGGTGGGGTGGGGGTGTAAAGCAATAATTTCACATTATTCACCTGCCCGCTCAGTTGTGACATTTCATGGGCAGGGGATACTTGCAGGTATTATCCAGAACATTTTGGCTTCACGGTTCTCGACAGGCATTTAGTCGGACTTCTATTTACATCCCGTTGGTTCAATCCTGTATTGGATGTGGTGCTGAAGCTAGCCGGACCTGATCAAGTCATGCTAGATCCGCAGCACATCGCTTACAGGATCCGAACACGGGACCAAACAACATGTATATCTGTAGACAGTGCAATATCAAAATAGTCATTTTTACAATGTGTAAGAGACATACATGTTTCGGAACCTGAGCAAAAAAAATACATTTTACAGACACTGTCAAATGTCACCCTGTTTATTAAAAGCCTTTTAAAAAACTTTTTCATTGCCCTGGATTTTCTTCTCAACCACAGAGCAGCGGCCTACAATCTTATAGCCTGTAAGTGGCCGCATGTTGTCTTAAAGGAGAACTCTCAAAAAACACATCATAAAAGCCCCAAAGGGCAAAACATGGGGAAAGAAAAACAAGGTCCCTGGGACTAAGATCTTAATGATCTACCTGCTCCCAATGACAACACTTCTGAGTTGTGAAGGAAAGAAGCTACATAGTATCAAGTTTAGATGTTCTTATCCCAACTTCGGCTAAAATGTGGACACCAATGTGGATCAGGATTTAAATCCCCATGAGAGTCTCCTGTGAGAAGGTTGACCGGGAAGGGACAGAGGACTGATTGTATTGTCGCCGGCTACACTGGATCTTCAAAAAGTGATGTTCTAGGTCCCATGTAACACCATTCATGGCTTTTATTTTGCCCTTTTGAAAATTCTCCTTTGAAAAACTCCAGCTATGTTTTTTTCCCCCTTTAAAAATGATCACCCTTTCTTTTCACAAGAGGCAGAACCTTGTCCGACCATCTCCAAGTACCCCTCCAGCTGTAGTAACAGAAGTCACTGGAAACTGAGCAATTCCACCCAATTAGGTGTCATACAGAGATGCAATAATAGTCATAGAAACACTCAATGCCGTTGCACTTCACACTCCGGCCAAGAGGCCCCCACCAAACTTGCTCTACCTGGTGAGCCATGGTCAAAGCCACATTCAACTCGGAAATGGAGACATTGTGAATTTGCAAATACATTGCAGTATTACTAATTGTTAGTGCCCAAGGTCATAACCCAGGATAGGACTCCTATAGTAAGCCACATAGCTGGGGTTTGGGGACCACTGTCCGACTCAATAATAGAAGCAAGGGCAATAGGTGACCTATATTGTGAACTTATTTCAGAACTGCAGGTGGCACACATTGCCGATATACCGCCAACACTTTGCAGTTTGGAAGAGTTCACCAACTGCCTACTTCCTAGCACTGGAGTGGGGTGAATTAAGGGAGTCGAATTTATTTACTGGGTGGTGCCCGATAACGCATGTGCCCCAAGTCTCCCCATGGCAGAGTGTGTAATGTAAAACACCACCAGGCAGGAATGCTCTTGAGTTACTCATCTGACCATACCTAATATGGATCACTTACAATTTTTGTCTCTTAAGGGTGGTTCAACCTATAAACTTTTTTTTAAGGTTTCCAGGACCTTAGAAGGGGTTTTCCAGGCGGTGCTGGAATACACTACAGTCGGTGCGGAAGCCGCAGCTCAGACTCATGTATTGGCTGCGCTCGTAGTTGCAGGCTCCATCCACTACATGAGTCGGAGCAGCGGCTTGCGTTCCAATCCCAATGTATCCCAACACTAACAGCGAGTGCTGCCTGGAAAATCCCTTTAATCGTGATGGCCTAGCCAAACGTTTTCTAGTGGCCATGCCTGGTACTGCAGCCCAGTCTTATTTGATATTGATGGCCACCAATATTAAAGTCCTGAAAACCCCTTTAAGAACTTTAGTTGGAATTGCTTTATTTAGGAGACACAGCTTGTAAATGATGGACTATATGAGCTATTCTAATCATAAATCTAGAAGTTATATTATATTTTTCTTTATAGATTATAAATTATAATCCTGTCCTTCCATTTATAGCCATTTGTGCCCGAACGTTGTGTTGGTTATTATGCGTATGATTACTTCTGGAAGGGCACAATATTAAAGAGGTTTTCCAGGGAAATACCATTGATGACCTAGCCTCACCTATATAACTACACTGCTGATATATTCCCACACGTGGGGGATTTTCAGATGTTTTTATGGTGTCTGTTTCTAGACCTTTTGAGATTTTGTGCTATCTTGTTGTGGAGTGCTACAGGTTCTCTCACACATTTACTTTTTTCTGGTTTATATTGAGCTATCCTCAGGATAGGTCATCAATAGTTGTTCGACTGAGGTCCACCGCTCAGAACCCCGGCAGGTCAGCCGAGCGGGCGCCTGCTGTCAGCACCACAACACACAGAGAAATGGCTGCTCTGGCCTGTGTAGTGCCCGGCGCTTGTAACTGCAGGTACAGCTCCCACTGATTTTAACAGCTGCTCCTGCAATTACAAGCACCGGCCACTACACAGGGGTCAGAGCATCAGCCTCCACTCCGCACCCCTATTTGTAGCAATGACAGCTGATCGGCCAGGGTCCTGAGCGGTGCACCATGCTGATCAACTTCTGATAACCAATTCTGAAGATGGGTCTTCAAGAGTATTTCCCCAGTAAACCCCTTTAATACTTATAAGCACAACACAAGTTTCCATGGCTGGTGTACCATATTAAAGGGAGCCTGTCACCATGTTTTTGCAGCCCTCACTGGGAGCACCATAAAGTAGTCCCTTTCACACTGATAAGTCTAGATCTGTGCAGTAGTTTTGAGGAAAAATGCATTTTATTAGTAACACCAAGACCCAGAAGTAGTCCTGCATATTCATGAGTTGCCTAATAGCCACACCCACCCCACCCTCCAGCCAATGACTGACAAGCTCTCATTTTATACACAGTAATAGTCAGACAGATGTCAATCAGTGACCAGAGGGCGGATGGAGCTAGCCTCATGAATATCCAGAACTACTTTAAGTAATCCTTCATGCATTTGCTGCTTCTGATAAAATACAAGTTTCTCCAAAACTACTGCACAGATCCACATCACTGTAATCAGCAGGCCAGGCACTACCTTATGCTGAGATGAGTGCAAAAAGATGGCGACAGAGTCTCTAATAAGATTACGGAATATCCAAAGTGTGTGGCTTACTTCAGAGGCCTGCAAAACTGGCCATACAGCTAGTGTAATAAGTTATCAGCTGTGGGACAGACCATGCTGGGCGTTGTTCATCAATGAGCCTCAGCCTAGTCCTGATGGATTTTTGCCTGTACTGTACAGCATATTATGTTATGGGATTATTATAGGTAGTCTGACATGCACTACTGCCCACCTAACGTTAGGCAGGTAAATGGGTAAGAAAGCAGGAATGGTGATTCTAGTATTTCTTTAGGACAGAGAAAAGCACCAACACAACACTTTATAGGTTACTACACTGGTTTACAATCTCGAGGTCAGATCTTCCAAATAAATATAGTGAACATTTACAACAGATTTCCTTATGAATGGAAGTGTTTTATTATTACTTATTATTATTATTATTGTCGTCGTCGTCAACATAGCGAGATCAGTTTGGGGTAGACCTAAAGTGATATAGCTCTACTAGGAGTCTTTACACGCATTTACTCCTGTTGCTTTCGGAGGGCATTTTGGCAGATACAAGTAGCATCATCTTCAGCAACAGGCAGTTCCCCCGATTCTCGGCCCAGCATAGGGGCCACTGTACAAAGCAACATTACATAGCATGCAAGTCATCGATTTCACCGACAGTCCAGGTTTCAATAAGCATTGTGCTTGACAGTCCCAGGCCTTCTCAACATCCATGAGCGAAGGCCTGCACCTAGCAATGGTTACCTAAAAAGGAACTAAAAACCCTCCAAAAACAGAAGAAAAAAAAAGCAGGAGTCAAAAATGTGCGAAAAATTTAAAAAAAAAAAAGGATTTTGAAGATGTTGTTGCTGTTAATTTTGGCGTGGATCCTCCGTGCCCTTTATAAGACCGTCGGCACAGGTCATCACGTGGGGGTACAAATGCATCATCTTGCACACAATGAAGAACACAGAAAGCAGTCACTGATGCAAAATGAGGGCGCTAAAGACAAAGGGAAGGAGAAGTTAAGAACCATCCAGAAGAGCCTAGAAAAGAAGAAGAGCGTAGGTTAGTCCTGGAAATGGGACCTGTAGAGTTTGCGGTCTGTCCCTAGAAGAATGAAGCACTGCGCCCCTGTACTATTCATTATGCACAAAGGGAAGTGGTGAGACATAATAGGACCTAACTAAGCGCTGTATACGGGGTTTCGGAGATCCCCCATTCTCCAGCAGGAAAACCAAAAAACATTAAGAACCTTTTTCAGACACTTTTTTCTTACAGCGGTTTGATTAGGTTTGGTAGTTATCCACGTTCTTGTCATGGAATATCTTTTGTCATCGTTTCCCTGCTAACAAGACTACGTTTCCCAACATGCATTGCACACTGTAAACCCCTTTTAGAATACTCCCCCACTTTTTTTTTCTAGAAGTGTACAGAAGCTTCGCACATATGTGTTCCCTTCAGCAGAAGGGTATGCCCCTGAACGTCACATCATCAGGGACTTCCCGTATACTACACTAGGACTATCAGCTTCGGGGTATACAGAACATTGCAACAGCAAGAATAAAAGGTCACGTCTTGTGCCACCAGATGGCAGAATGGGGGCACGTGTGAAAATGTAAGTCTACTGGAAGGTTAAAAGGGTTGTCCAAGCTAGTAAAGCCCTCTCACAGGGTCCCCCATGCTGTAGTATAACAAGTCCGCTTCTACTTACCTAACTCTGCTAGCTTACATCTCCACTGTTTGCTTACAAGCTGTGACGTCCCGTAAACCATCTGCTGCAGCGATCATCGCTGAGCGCTGTTATTGGCTGCAGCAGCTTGTTTGTAGACCGCTACGGCTAACTGCAACCTGTAATGGCTCATGCCCACGACCGTGTTGCACACACGTATGCTACACGGTGAATGGAGGCAATGAAAGGCAATAGACTTTCATTCTTCCATGCACACCAGCGTGTGGGCACTAAGTATCGATACGCAAGAGAAATAAATCGTGGCATGCTTTATTTCTCTGCGTATGATATGGAGTCCTTCTATGGGCTGTGTGTGATACGCTGTCCATACGCAATACATTGTGTATTGGCAGTGTTTCGATACGCATCCCCATTCTGAACAGAGCGAGGTAATAAAAGAAAAACACACTGCGCTTGTCCGTGGCGTGCGATTCATGGGCATGCGCAGTGCCATACGCGGTCTCTGCCGGCAGAGGGTATGGGCAAGAACTATTAGGAGGTCGTCACTGGGGAGACCGGAGCCGGCGACGGGAGGTGAGCAACTGCTGATTTGTTATTTTACAGAATAGGGGACCCGGTGAGAGGGCTTTACTTAACTCGGACAACCCCTCTAATGCTTCTACGGATCAGGATACAGGTAAGCAAAAAATAATAATGTAACTTTGAAAATCACCTTTAAATAAACTCTCTAAAAGTAATTGCACTGATATTAAAAGTGCTGTCCTGCCAAAAGAAGGGAGTAAGAACAGGGGTCCTGAAGGGGACCACCAGGACAGGAGGGGGTCCTCATGATTGGACCCTCACTAATCAACTCGTTATCCCTATCCTGTGGGCAGGGAATAACTTCTTTTGGTGGGACAAGTGATTACAATTAGACAACAGTCATAAACTAAGGTGATAGGATTATGTTATAACAGTGTTAAATATCGTCTTGCACAAATGTAACAATTTCATAGAAAGACATTTTCCGGCCACTAAGACACAGCGCTGAACAATACATCCTCGCCCTACAAAGACAGGAAACAGCAGGCGACCGCGCTAGATTACTTTGTTTTTTGCAGTACACGTTTCAGCACTTGGTACACACTTTCATTACAGGAACTGGCATTAGTTGACAATCCATTACTGACCAGGTAATACTAAGGTTATCCCGCTTTTGTATCTACAAGCTGCATCTGGACATTCGCAGACATGTTGCCACCGTAGCCGCCCTTAGACTGCATTTGGTTTTGGATAGAACTCACCTGCAATATCAGAAAAAAAAAGCATTAGAGCGCAGTTATTGCATCTGGACGGTCCTGCTACACAGTCCAGTCTACAAGGGTGCTGGCTTCTCCAGGACATACTACCGACCCTCAGAGGCACCCCTTAAAAATTCTTCCCCCCTCCTCCAGTTATCATGCATGGTTTGTCGTATTGGTCTGAGCTCCAGGGCCGGGTGTGACCAGACCCTCGATCAGTTCATCATAAAGATGCTTCGCACTTACATTTGTGCCCGACGGTGATACAATCTGAGGCTCTATGGATTCTTTATTGAAAACATTGGCTCAAAATTGGGTGTAAAATGCGACTATCCAAAGTCTCTAGAGACCATGTGCCAGATTTGTACAATTTGTGATGCCATTTCAACTCTCTGCAAATCTGAAAGGTCTCAAGAAAGTAGGACAGGATGTTCCAGGAGACCCACTGCAGTTTAGGCCAAATTCATTAATTGGAGTAAGGAGAAACGTCTGCTTATAATGAGATCGTTTGCATGAGTTTTAAATGCATCAACTTTATTAAGAGGGTAAATGTGGTGCAAACCGAGAGGCGCCGCGGCGTCACTGCCCGGAGCTCCTGGCATCATGCTGCCCAGGATGGGGGCACTGATGCCAAAAGTACAGGCGGCGACACTGTGGCCTCTGATTGGCAGGCAGCAGTCACCTGACTTCCACTGTCAGGGACTGAAGGAATTGGGGGCTGCAGTACTAGATTGCTGGGGCTGAGGACATCTAAGTACCCTTTGTTTTAACCCTTTTGGCTCAGATTTTGAAAAATTAAATTCTGACCAGACAACCCCCTAAGCGTGTTTTGCTTTATTCTATTAATATTGGTTTACCTGCCAGTGCTTTTGGTTGCCTACAATTACAAACAGCAGAACCAGCACCCAATGTGTGAGGTACAGTCTAGTCATAACTTGGTTTAAGATGTATTGAGTTGGGGTGCAGTTAAAACTGTATCAAGAACCCCATATCAAAAACGACATGTTTCGGAGCGGCCGGAGATCGCTTCTGGCCACCCGCCTCCATTCACCGTAAACAGGAGTTGTTCACACACGGCCCGTGTAATGGGGCGGTGGTTCAACAGGCGTGGCTTTTAGTGCTAAAAACCAAGAGACTGACAAGTGAGTGATTTCTCGCTCAGTGCCCCGTCCGCTTGTACACGGGGCAACTATCGCCCGAATTTGCTGTTTCCAGTGATGATTCAGAAGATAACCTCCTTGCGTAAAGCTACCTTTAGTTGGAAGATATTAGGTATAGAACGCAGTCTGTTCTACTCCTCACACTTCCTGCCATGGCAGTTGATATCATCCAGTTTAGCAAGTTTTTTTATGCACAAAACAGTCATTTTAAGAGATTTCTACTTACTGAATTCATTCCACTAAATACATCCCCGGACCCTACATGTGCAGTATGAACAAAGTTGGTGGGTTCTCCTATCATGCTTCTGTCGATACGCCGCCTCCTTTTCTGCAACAAAAGGGGGAAAATGCAGTTATATACATTGATGGGACTTTGCTATAAGCAGGTTTGTGAACAGCAGCGAGTAGCCTGGAGAGACGGAACCCAGCTGATGTACCGCAGAGACGTCACAAAATTCAGAGGTCATTAAATGAAATCCGTCATTAAAGTGGTTTCTGCTGAAACACTATTGATGACCTATCATCAGGACAAGCTGAGCGGGTGCATGCTGTCAGCGCCACAACACCACAGGGGTTGGAGGGGAAGCCTCTGCGCTGACCTCCGTGTAGTGGCTGGCGCTTGTAACTGCAGGCACGGCTCTCACTGAAATCAATAGGAGCCTGCAGTTACAAGCGCTGCTTCGACCTCTGTGTATTTGGAGTGGTAGTCTCCGCGCTAACCTCCCATGTAGTGGCTGGCGCTTGTAACTGCAGGCACGTCTCCCATTGATTTCAATGAGAGCCGTGCCTGCAGTTACAAGCACCGACCACTACACGGAGGTTGGCGCAGAGGCTTCCACTCCGACCTAGTTAATGTGGTGCTGACTGCTTGTGCCTGCTCAGCCGATCGGTCGGGGGGGCCTATCCTGATGGTAGAGGGGTTTTCCACTGAAATACTACTGATGCCCTAAGTAAATCTATCAGTGATCAGAGTAGTTATTTGCAGGCTCCTAGATAAGGCACTACTATTTTGCATCCGGTGCCCGCAGTATAACAGATCCAATATCCTTTTCATGGTTTTACTTCAAGTTAATTAACTTTTTTTGGGAGGGGGTGGGGTATTTGAGTTGTACGTATAATTTTAAGACACTTTGTAATATATTTAATCAGACGATTTTGCGCAAGTTTTTTTTCTTTTTTCTTTAACCTGCCCCTGAACGTCCCTGGACAGGGCATCGGTCGCCTACTGCAGATGGGGTAGGGAGTTATCAGCCATCTCACACTCCTATGACACAGACTTTCTTAAAAAAAATACATTGCAAAGTGTCTTAATCTTAAAAATTACATGTAGAACTCCCCCCCCCCCCCACTCTTTGCTCTAGGTGGTTTCACTAACACTTACATACATAACCAGCAATGTGTACACACTAGATAGGAGGCTCAAGACTCATGTGATTAAGGAAGCAAACAGGGAATAAGGATGTCCTGTTACATAAGATTAAATAAACTAGTTGGGTTCACGGAAGGTTACAAAGGTCTGCATAGTGCGAGATAACAGAAGCCGGCGGCACCCAATTCTAGTACATATGGTGGGAGCAATAAGACAAGTCTCACCCAAAGGCATGTGGGGCTGCTAAGAATGTACAGACCGGCCTCACTGCTGCATCTGCCCCCCTGCAAGGACTAGAGGAGCCAGAGGCAGACTAGTTACCTGGCACTTCTTAGTTAGGCTCTTGGCACCCTTTTTCCCCGTTCTGTAAACCAACGAGGGGTGAGATTTGTGGATATCTACTTGCTGCATACCTTCCATGTTTATGTAATTACATAAGCCCAAAACGCAGTTCTAAAAACAGTCAGGATGTCTTAAACAGACTTGCATTTCCAAAAAGATGTAATCCATAGCTTTCAAGTATGAGCAATAAATAAACATATGTAAATATAATGAAATCCAATCTGACGAGGCCCGCCGGGACCGATGTGCTGAGGTCACAGCGCCCAGCGACACTTCATACCAGAGCGCAACATCACTCCGGAATACAGAAGTAACGCAGCGACGGAGCAGCCGGTAAAGAAATTCATCAAGACGTTGTGCATATAGTCCTGCGGGCCTCCTCCAACCAGACTGCTTGTACTTAATGGCTTTTATTGTAAGATGTTCTCAAGGCCAACTCTGCTTAAAACATCTCAGCGGGAGAGCGTCCAATGTATACTGCCCTAGAGCGGGAGAGCGTCCAATGTATACTGCCCTAGAGCGGGAGAGCGTCCAATGTATACTGCCCTAGAGCGGGAGAGCGTCCAATGTATACTGCCCTAGAGCGGGAGAGCGTCCAATGTATACTGCCCTAGAGCGGGAGAGCGTCCAATGTATACTGCTCTAGAGCGGGAGACCGTCCAATGTATACTGCCCTAGAGCGGGAGACCGTCCAATGTATACTGCCCTAGAGCGGGAGACCGTCCAATGTATACTGCCCTAGAGCGGGAGACCGTCCAATGTATACTGCCCTAGAGCGGGAGACCGTCCAATGTATACTGCCCTAGAGCGGGAGACCGTCCAATGTATACTGCCCTAGAGCGGGAGACCGTCCAATGTATACTGCCCTAGAGCGGGTGACCGTCCAATGTATACTGCCCTAGAGCGGGAGACCGTCCAATGTATACTGTCCTAGAGCGGGAGACCGTCCAATGTATACTGCCCTAGAGCGGGAGACCGTCCAATGTATACTGTCCTAGAGCGGGAGACCGTCCAATGTATACTGTCCTAGAGCGGGAGAACGTCCAATGTATACTGTCCTAGAGCGGGAGACCGTCCAATGTATACTGTCCTAGAGCGGGAGACCGTCCAATGTATACTGCCCTAGAGCGGGAGACCGTCCAATGTATACTGCCCTAGAGCGGGAGACCGTCCAATGTATACTGCCCTAGAGCGGGAGACCGTCCAATGTATACTGCCCTAGAGCGGGAGACCGTCCAATGTATACTGCCCTAGAGCGGGAGACCGTCCAATGTATACTGCCCTAGAGCGGGAGACCGTCCAATGTATACTGCCCTAGAGCGGGAGACCGTCCAATGTATACTGCCCTAGAGCGGGAGACCGTCCAATGTATACTGCCCTAGAGCGGGAGACCGTCCAATGTATACTGCCCTAGAGCGGGAGACCGTCCAATGTATACTGCCCTAGAGCGGGAGACCGTCCAATGTATACTGTCCTAGAGCGGGAGACCGTCCAATGTATACTGTCCTAGAGCGGGAGACCGTCCAATGTATACTGTCCTAGAGCAGGAGACGGAGAGGTAAAGATAGCATTACAAAGTGCATGGTAGGTCAGAGCACTTGTCCATTTACCACCAGGTCCTCTCTGGAACGAAGAAAAGTCCCCTGATCACGGTCACACAATCCTTATAAACCTGTGAGAGCGCCAAGTTGTACACATAATAATGACGCACAAATCGCATAAGCCTGTGGGTAAAGGCCCCTTTACACGCAAAGATAATCTTTCAAACGACTGAAATATTTAGCAATCTATTTGCATGAATGGCCATTAAGACTGTCATCTTCATTTGCATGTAAAGGGGCCTCCAAAGCCCAGTGGCCCAGCTGTGCAGACAGCTGCATTGTTCTGCTTGCAGCTGATGGCAGATTCCCTTGTTATCTGCTGACACCCGCAGAGATAACAGCCTGTGGTCTATGGAGAGATACATGTGTTTGCTTTATCTCTCAGTAGCTGAACGATGGATTTTAAGTTCACCCTAAAATCACTGTTCAAACAAAAAGTGCACGATGACCGCGTTTACATGTAACGATTAGCACCCATTTTCGGTCGTTTGAACGAATTTTGAGTGATAATTATAAATAAAATACATCCCCGGCTCCCTGTCACCTCCCTAACTGCGCTATAACTTAGTTTATGGTGCTGTAGGGAAGTGACAGGTTTAAAGGGAACCTGCCAGCTTGATCATGCCGTCCAAAGTGCAGGCATTATGTTATACAGTATGAGGAGCGGAGCTGATTGATATATAGTTATACAGAACATCTTTTTTAATTTCGCTTTTTCCAACACTATGTAAAAAAAAACAACAAAAAAAACTATATAAATTTGGTAGTAGTATTGACTCCTAGAATAAACTTACCATTACACCACAATGTACTACTTCTGCACAACAAAAAAGTTTTTAAAATAAGTTATTTTTGTGCGGTTGCATTGAAAGACGCTTAACGGTTTTATTTTCCTGCCGACAGAGCTATATGAAAGCTTGTTTGTTTTTGTTGCAGGGCAAGCTGTAGTTTTTATTGCTACTGCTTTTGGGGCATATGTGACTTTATGACCACTTTTTAATCAATCATTTTCGAGAGGCAGCTTATTAAGTCCCATAAATGATCGTCCGATCGTTTCCACAATACACTACACTACTTTTGGAATTATGCTGGCCAGTAGTGTAACAGGTCTCCTATTAAACCTGCCCAAGGCCTAATAGGATTGTTGGCAGCCCCAGGTGCCTTGGTTAGACCCCCAGCGGCAAAGTTAACCCACTAGCACTCTGCAATTGTGCTGTGAGAGACAGGGTACTGATGGAGTTTCCTCCCTCTGAACACCTTAGATGCCGCGGATAATATTGACAATGGCATCTAAGGGGTTAAACAACCATTTGGAGATTTCTCTGATCTGGCCCCTTAAAGCAGGAGCCTGGCTGTCAGACCGCTGAGCACTAGCTCTTTGCAGCACAGGACTCCTGTGAAAGCCTTATATACAAGGCCCCTTCGTGACCGCCCATGTGTGTTTTTACAGTGTTCGCTAAGGTCCTAAGATTCTGCTACAGCTAGGTGGAGCTTAGTGCAAACCGTCATACACTGAACTCAACACACAGGATGTAGTGAGCCTCCATGCATCCCCTTGTGATGGCAAACATTTGCATATAGTTGTAGCTTCTGTATGCAGGGGATCTGGAGCCTTGTATTAGAGAAACTAAGATCTGACCAATATACAGGCTTGTTACATGTCAGTGCAGATTAGACCAAACATTACAGGATGTGAAATGATTGGGAAGGTCACAACACAGAAGTAATTCATATATACACTGTATACCCACCCGCTTAAAGGGGTCGTCCCACTTCTAGCTGTTTTGGTTCTAGCTTCTAGCTGTTTCTAGCCGAATTGGTTCTATAAGTCCTATAGAAGTGGGTTTCAGCTTGTAGTATCAATTGGTGTTGCAGGCTGAAGCCCAGTATAAGTTGTGAATCACACTGTAGCTCCAAATAAGGAAGATGGAACAATACCTCTGCAGCGCCACCTATTGGATAGCAGCACTCCTGCAAATCCATGTCCGACCTTTTATACAGGTCTTTGCAATACTGATTGGGAGTTGAAAACT
The DNA here is from genome assembly GCF_035609145.1 of Eleutherodactylus coqui. Lineage (NCBI taxonomy): Eukaryota > Metazoa > Chordata > Amphibia > Anura > Eleutherodactylidae > Eleutherodactylus > Eleutherodactylus coqui. Next base: position 198,052,850 of record NC_089841.1, on the reverse strand, counting down.
AAGCCAGGATCCATACACAGGGTATTATTGTATCTTGACGCCACCGGAAGCTAGGGGTTTGACAACAGGAACGCCCATCTCACACCCCTAGCTCCTGATTGGCTCAAGAACCTAAGGGCCTGGAAGGAGGTAAAGTGCATGGAGAAGAGGTAAGTCACAGAGGAGGCCTCCGTGTGTTAGCTGGCGCTCACCTTCAGCAGCTAAGCGTCTGTCCTCCTCGTTCTGCTGTATGTGGCCCGGGGTCTGTAAGGCTGACTCCCCCGCCTTTATTCCCTGGCTGCTCTCCTAATACAGTGTGCGGCACGTGAGGAAGTCTTGCCTCCGCTGCTGGCTCCCCGCTCTTCTGATGCTGTGGGTGGACGGCGTCTCTTACTTCATGGAGCTCCGCCGCTGTGTTCTCGCAGATGCCGACCAGGGCGAAGGAAGGTGAGAGGGGAGGGCACTCAGTGGCGCCGCTGGCATAGAGGCTTGATGCCCCTGTGGCCTACCTCATGGTGACCCCGCTCTGCAATGTAACACAGAGCATGGTGCCTGGTTCTGAACGGCCAGCGGAGACGCAGTCGGCTCCAGCGGTGGCGGGGAATGAACGCATATGCAGGCCTCCATGCATTGCTGCAGCGTGCCTTCTTCTAGGCAGGCGATTTCAGCAGGGCCAATGCAGCGGAGGGGAGGAGGGTTTTAGCAGCCCCAATGCGGCCCTCCAGCGGTGGCCGGCAATGAACCCAGGTGCACGGCTCCCTAGATTGCAGCTGCAGCATTACTTTAGTGGTCTGCCAGGACCTGCAGCCCATCCAGGTCTGCAACCAACCAGGTCCAGGGGGCGTCAATCTTGACTTCACCAGTTCTTCCTGGTGGCGTCAAGATACAATAATACCCATACACAGACAGCTGTTTGGGGGGTTTTGCCCTTCATCAGTGTACAGTAGAATTCTGGCTTAGCTAGTGAGAGGCCTGTGATATGGTTCGGGAGGGGTAACAACGATTTTCGCTTAAAATTCGCTCAAAGCCATCTTTTGAGCGATAATCGTTGTGTCTAACTGCACTGACATCGTGCAGTTGTCGTTAAGGAATCGCTGATCGTTCTCTTTCAGCGTGCTGAAAGACAACAATGAGCCTTATCAGGGGATTCACAGTGGGATACAGCTGATACTATTGTTTCAGCTGTATCCCGCTCCCTGAACACAAGCGGGGTATGAAGAACACAGCGCTCCAGCTGTGTTCTGCATCCCCAGCTCGGAGCGCTCAGCTGTATAACAGCCAGGTGCTCCGAGCAAAGAACAGCTGGATGCAGAAGACAAGCGGCCCGGCTTGTCTTCTGCATCCCCTGTTCAGACCGCAAAGTGATCACTCAACGTTTGAGCGATCACCTTGCGCTGAATGCACACAACGATTATCGCTCAAAATTTGCTCAAAAGACATCTTTTGAGTGATAATCGTTCTGTCTAAACCAGGCTTAAAGGGGTTGTCCCGCGCCGAAACGGGGTTTTTTTTTTTTTTAAACACCCCCCCCCCCCCCCCGTTCGGCGCGAGACAACCCCGATGCAGGGGTTAAAAAAACCACCCGCACAGCGCTTACCTGAATCCCGGCGGTCCGGCGTCTTCATACTCACCTGCTGAAGATGGCCGCCGGGATCCTCTGTCTTCATGGACCGCAGGGCTTCTGTGCGGTCCATTGCCGATTCCAGCCTCCTGATTGGCTGGAATCGGCACGTGACGGGGCGGAGCTACACGGAGCCCCATTCAGAAAAGAAGAAGACCCGGACTGCGCAAGCGCGGCTAATTTGGCCATCGGAGGGCGAAAATTAGTCGGCACCATGGAGACGAGGACGCCAGCAACGGAGCAGGTAAGTATAAAACTTTTTATAACTTCTGTATGGCTCATAATTAATGCACAATGTACATTACAAAGTGCATTATTATGGCCATGCAGAAGTGTATAGACCCACTTGCTGCCTCGGGACAACCCCTTTAAGTCTCCTCAAGATAATCTGGAAAATATGCAAATAAGGAAGATGGAACAATACCTCTGCATTCCCAAATAGTGTTGCAAAGCCCTGTATAAAAGGGTCTGACATTGATTTTCAGGAATGCTGCCCTCCAATATAGGTGGCGCTGCAGAGGCATTGTTCCATCTTCCTTATTTGCATATATTTCCCAGAGGAGCATGCATGGCCTTATAAGTCTCCTCACTCACCTTCTAGATGCTCTCCCTGAGGAGTGATGATACCCCTCCCGACTGTAGCTCCACTCATACGTCTACTCATAATGCAAATATTGGGTACCACGTAACAATTGGCACATCCACATGAGTTACTAGGGGTGGTTTCACATTTGCGATGGAACCTCAAATCCCGGTCAAATTGTCGGAAGAAAAAAAAAAGCGCAGCATGCAGCACCTTTTTCTTCCGTCTGAAAGCCGGGCAGCTGAGTGGATACCGAACAGACCTGATTATAGTCAATTGTGTCCACTCGGCACTCTTCGGTTCCATCCTCAGGCGGAGCCGTTCGACCACGGGGATTCCCCTTTCCAGCTCCCCAAACGGAGCAGGAAACCAGAACCCCAGACGCAGATGTGAAACCCTCCTAACAAGTCTACAAGTTGTGGTTTGGAGGAGGAACTGAGAGCATTTTAAATGATCATGTAGTAAATATACTTTATAAGTACTGCCGGTGGGATGGGGCCCGAGAAGCCGTCGGGAGCAGAACTGTCTGCACACTAGTAAATGCTCACTCGCATCTTATGAAATGACAGGTCTTGGTATTTTCACTAGATCTGTTGGCATTCAGCATTGTAACGTTCTGCTACTTACTGAAAGAAGCCCGTTGTGCGACTAGTTAGATAGTTTCCACTTCTGTTACTTCTGGTTTCAGAGCCAACACCTCAGACCTACATCCTCCTCCTCTCCACCTTGTTCCCCTCCGGCAGGCAGACCGCGCTGCACTGCACGGATATAGCGGGGATGGACGCCAGCTACATCTAATAATTCCCTAATATAAAGTGTATTAGTGAAATTCCTCTCTTTATAAGATGGAGAAATCCATGCAGAGCCGGGAACATTTTCTAATTTCCTGCCAACAGACTACAGACGCCGTTTCTGTCACCTCTTCCTCTGTCACTAGGGGACTCCTGTAGGGTAAGGGTCTAGAACAAGTGTAAGAGGTCACTGATGCCAAGCAGTCCATGCGTTATGGCTGTTATCACACTAATGCAAGAGGCTCCGTCAGCAATCCCATCTCATTTCATGGGAAGAATAGCGCGGCACTACTGTTTCCAGAAGGCCATGTTCACGCAGGGCAGATACGATGTGCAACTTCCTGGTGTAAGCTTTGATGGAGAGGCTAAAATCTGCATTTGGGCCATGTTCCCACGGGGCGGAAATGCTGCAGAATGTCCGCTGCAGAAAGTTCTGCAACGTTCCCACACCAAAAAAAAAATTTAAAAAAAAAAAGTCAAAATCCGCAGCATTCAGCAGATACAGCGCTCCCCTCACCGCGCAATGCTAGCGCTGTCAGCATGTCCCAGCCGCCTCTAGTAAGTGATGAGCTGCTCGTCAGACCAGACCTTGCTAGGGGGTGCTGGGGCGCGCTGACAGCGAGGTGAGGGGAGTGCTGTATCTGCGAAATTTGGCTGTAGATACACAGTGGATTTTGACCTTTTTTTGGAAGTGGAAATGCTGCGGAGTTTGTTAGACATTCCGCAGCATTCCCGCCCCGTGAGAACATACCTGAAAATACACAGCAAATCTGCAACAGGAGCTGCGGATTTAGACAAACGCCCGCTAAATGCTGTGTAAATAAAAAAAAAAAAAAAAAAAAACACTTCGGCTCAACGATGATTTAAAGGTGAGCTTAAACAGGGACCGCACGCTGTGTTCTGCACGGGAGTCGGAGATTTTATTGTATTCTGCCGACAGCCCGTGTGAGAACAATGGAGCTGTGTGCAGAGCTCAGATCATATGCTGTGCTCCGCAAACAGCTCCTGGAGGCCCTTTTACATGCAAATGAAGCCAAGTGCTAATTGGCATTAGTGTCCATTAACACTTTATGCAAAACGATTGCTAAAACTGTCTTTGCATGTAAATGTGCCTTTAGACTTCTCTGCAAGCTAATGTCACTAATAAGAAGCCAGCTATAGGGCTGTAATACGGCCCCCAGTAGGTGCACAATCTGGACCTGGTCAGCCATCTGGTACATGTATTAAACAGCCGGAACAATGCAGTCGGCTTCAACAAAGACTTCTAGAACAATCATAAGGCGACAGCACAATCCATACCCTGAATTATGAGCGGATGTCCACTAGTGCACTTACATTAAAACGGAAAATCCATTTTACCACTATGGCTAATGCCTGCTGCTATTTCAGTCCTCTTTAGTATTTGCTGCTTTTAAGCGCTGCTCTATTATGGCAAAACTATTATTAGTGACTATTGTTTATTGGTAGACTGGGAGCCACCACTTGTCTCATCGCAAGCTCAGGCAGCTGAGATTTCCCCCATGCTTTGCACTGCAGCTTCTTCAGTTGAGAATGACTGCTGTGCAAAAGAGCAAGGCTGTTAAAAACCAAGCAGTCAGTCAGTTCAAGGAGCACTAATTTCCTGCATGCACAACTTTGTCTGGCACTTCATGCCGGATCTGTGCTGGAGGCTCTGAAGGGAGCCCCGATAGAAGTGCGAATAGAGGCTTAATCACGCAGAATGATTTTCATCACAAGTGTAACCCCGGGCTCAGGAGCAGCTGGGAGATGAACCTAGGGTTCAAACAAACAAAAACGAGAAAAAAACGGATCCCCTAAAAACCGTTCTTAAGAGACATCTAAGCCTGCTTTCACATCTGCGTTGGGGGTTTCAGTTTTCGTGCTCCTTTCAGGGAGCATAAAAAGGGAATCCCGTGGCTGAACGGGTCTGTCTTATGACGGAACCAAACAACTCTGAACGGACGCCATTGACTATAGTGGCGTCCGTTCGGTTTCTGCTCTGAATGGAGGTTTCAGCACAGAAGTGAAGGCAGCCTAACTGATACAAACTGCTTTTTGATGGATCCATTTGCTTCAGTTACCATCACTCAGATGTCTGTTTTTGGCTTTGACCCAGCCTAGTGATCACATATTTTGTGCCTTGAACACCAAGCTATTTTCTTAGTTTTTTATCGTTTCATTGAAATTGCCATAACTTTTTAATTTTTCACCAAGGTAGCTATATGAGGGCATGAATTTTGGCAGGACAAGTTGCATTTTTTTTTTCTTTTTTTTAAATGGCACCACTTTGGGGTACGTATAATTGGGGCAGGTTTTTTGGGCTTTAGCTTTTTGGGCTTTGCTTTATTGGCATTCACTGTGCAGTAAAAAAATTCTCTGGATCAGCACGATAATGGCGAGACCAAGTTTATAGAGTTTGTGTTACTACTTTTGCACACTAAAATAGTTTCTCCATCGCCGCATTACAAGGCCAGGAACATTATTATATTTTAGCGCAAGAGTTGTATAAGGACTTATTTTTTTTGCGGGACAGCTTGTAGCTCTTGTTGGTATCATTTCAGGCTACAGTTGACTTTTTGATCACTTTTTTGGGATGCAGGAATAGCAGAAAGTAGTAGCAATTAGGAGTAGTAGCAAAGAAGAGTCCGCTCAATGAACCCGGTGTCGACTTTCCTGGCTGACAGAGGGAACAGGGAGAAAAGTAATTCTAAAAAAAAATACATCCCCGGACTCTGCAGCCCTTGTTCTATAAGCCCATACACTTAGTTTATGGTGCTCATAGGACAAGACAGAGTGTTAAGGCAGCATCATGCAGTCCTAAGCACTCACTCACGACCTGAAGGTTGTGGGTTCAATCCCTGCGTGGTTCAGGTAGTTGGCTCAAGGTTGACTCAGCCTTCTATTCTTCTGAGGTCGGTAAAATGAGTACCCAGCTTGCTGGGGGGTAATACATAAATTACCTGAAAGCGCTGCAGAATAAGTTGGCGCTATACACATAACAAGTCCCTTCCCCCCCATGTAGACTAATTACATTTTTTCTGTCATCATCCATAAAGTATAGGATTAGATTCTGCTATTATTAGGCAAAAAGTTGAAAGCATTACTTTAGATAGCACGGTTAAAACCCCTAAACCCTTCTAATCATGTCTGTAGCTTTGTCCTCGCCATATACTTCTAGCAGCTCTGTTACCGGTGTTTGCTGTAACTTTCCACCAGCTGTATGACTACTGCAAACATTTTGCCGGAGGTTGGCCGGTTGGCCTCTCCATGCCACCGGTCAGGCACGTCCTGGAGATACGATACAGAACGTGCGCATAGGATGTTCTTTTCTACGTTGAAAAACATAAAATGGGCCAGCAGATGTAACGTGAGAAAAGGAGATGTGTCGCTGACCTTGTGCAGAGGTGTTTCCTCCTACAGAGGTTTTCCTAGAAGTGACTAGAGAATCCTAACCTCTGCTGCCAAAGATAAGAGGATATACTATTGCAGAAGAGTTTCTATCACCAAACGACAATGTGTTTCCAAGATTAATAGCAGAACATAATTAACCGTGCTTTGCCAGACAGCCGTCACATGCACGACCCTCACCACACTGACCACTACTTCCTCCAGCTGCGGGGCACTCACAAACAGGTAGTATAGATGGAACACCTTCACATTTCGTAAGCAGATACGAAGACACCAACATTTGCCTCATCGTATGGAACAGGAGTTGAGAACTGTCTGCAATTTGCCTGCAAAGTTGCGAAATAAAATGTGGAAAAACTACTTACAGGCTGCGGCTGTTCTGCAATGCAGCAGTTGAAACACAACCAGAATTCACTCATTGCTAATAGTCCAAAAGTTGTTCTATAGTGCAGACAAAATGGTGACAGTCGCGCTCCACGACCCGGTGGAAAATACTTGGAGCAGCGTCGAGTCCTGGAGGTAAATATCCAATACGATGTCAGGTGCTCAGCGACGCTGGATCCTCAGAGAGTTGCGCCTGCATCGAGGAGATTTCACCGTTCGCTGTGTAGATTGAAACCTAAGCAAAAGAAAAAAAAATTTATTATTTTTTTAAAAAAACATGTACATTTTGTTTTTGTCAATGCAATTCAAGAAAGCTTCCTTCTCAAAACGGCAGCATTTAAAGGAACCCGGCCACATTCCATGTTTTCATGAAGTGTGCAAATGCAACGAAGTTCAACAAACTTTCTGCACCACTTGTAAAGTTTGCTTGTGACGAGGCGGCCGGTTTTAGGAAACAACGACTGAATTCCTGTTGCACTTGAACAATGGATTCAGAATTAGCAAACCCAAGCATGAAAAACGGTTTCTCCTGTGGCGTCACCAATATCTATAAACTGTCAACAAGAAGCATTGCTGCGATGTGGTAGAAAATGGAACTTATTGGGATGTGATCAAAAACAATGAACCTTCCTCTTTTCAGTGATGTGTGAATTGTGTAGCTCTCTTTTATAGTTTGTAATTAAATACCCAAATCCGCACTTTTGAACCCCCTGTATTTGATGTACTGGAGATGGAGAAGCATCTTCATGTGGTGTTATGCAGTCCCCAACCCCCTCCTGTATATGGGAACATACAGTATGACAAGCCCCTGGGGTCTATAGTAGGTAAGCTCAATGGATCAGCATAGCAGTGTAGGAATCAGTCTATATCAACCACCCGGTTGCGGCACCAATACCTAGTTGCAGATATGATTCGGTATGGTCTAAGGGACCTCCTAATGAATACCGGCAAATTGCTTTTATTAGTAAGGAGGAAGGCGAGGCATTCCTCACAGCAATCGTTGAGCTTTCAACTTTATTTTCATACCGGCAGTACTTGCTATATAAAAGAGGATTAAAAGAGACTATACCCTGACCGTAACCTCGCTGCCATCTCATTAATGCAGGAGCGTCTGCAGTCTGCTGGACTCGGATGCGTGCGGCGTGCTACAGTTCAGCATGAAGAGAGCTGCACTGACCTGATCTAACCTCGCTTCTGCAGCCAAAGCTTTCACAAGAGCCAAATGCGCTATGAAATACCAAGGTTTGAATCAATTGATTATTCCCAAAAAGAGAAATTATCTTTAATTCTTCCACTTGTCGTTCCTTACTGTGCAAATAATAAATAACCCTTCAGGTTCCAACGAGAGAACAAGCTAGGCAGTCAAGCTGAGGACACTCGAAGACTTCAGGAGTGGAACAAGACTACTTGTAGCTCAAGGCACTCATTTACTGATCACATGTCAATGGTACAAGTCAGCTCTGTGCAGACACTGATCCAGCAAGGAATTCTGGGAGAATATGGCTCTGGACTAGAATACCGTGTTTCCCCAAAAATAAGACAGTGTCTTATATTAATTTTTGTTCAAAAAGGTTTAACTTTTTTACATGTATAGCTGCCTGGACACTATTTAAATTGACTTTTTTAATTAACTGTTAGCAGGGCTTAATTTTGGAGTAGGGCTTATATTTCAAGCATCCTCAAAAAGCCTGAAAAATCATTTTGCAGCCTCAAAACTTCTGGAAAATCATGCTATGTCTTATTTTCAGGAAAGCAGGGTATATAGAAAACAAAACAGTCCATAAAGTAAGCAAACTGATGAGGTTGATGCAGATCATCAAATCTATGTACAGTATAAAGTGTAATTGGTGACTGTGGGTAGTTTTAGAAGTTCTATAACTATACCCATCCATCCCTGATGGGTAACCTCACACATTAGGATGCCACTATAGCGTCACGTTTCAATGCTTTGTGCCACCTGTGCCCCTCACCAGCCTTGCGTGACAAAGCAGTGCCCAGACAGCGAATACTAGATCTGTTCACAAGTGTGATCCAAGGCTTCAAGCCAACACAATTTATGGTTTGTAAAGTGCCTTAAAACTAAGGGGTCTGTCAGATGCCGAGACTCCGGAACAGAACATGACGACACTTGAGAAGGTGACATTTAATGTAGCAGCATGTAGAAAGGGGTGTAGAAGATATCACAGTAGCTATAGTTGAATTATTAAATGTAGCAAGAATTGCTTCTTTGGAGCTACAAAACATGTATATTTAGGGCTTATGAAGAAAAACACGGACCGCACATCCACATATTATACATTAATCTATTGCTTCTCAGCAAGATTTTATACATGTAGTGTGAGGACCCACTAATAGAGGTCGCCGTGACGTGGATAGTGGGCTTATACAATTTGATTAAATTGTAAGTAAACATCTCATGTTTATACATTGATCTTCTGCTTACTCGAATATGTGAATGTACGCTTTAGGGCTAATGCCCATGGACGGATTTCTGCCGCATTTCACTCGGTGGAAAGCCACTTCCTTATCACGCAGCTATTAGGTTCTATTGAACCCAATGGCTCAATGTTCACACTGCAGAATTCCACTGTGTGCAAGAAACCAGAGCATGATCTAATTGCCGCGGGAAATGGAAGCTGTCTGTCACGCGATACTCCCGTTGTGAGCACAGTGGAAGTATTGCGTCATTACGCGTCACCGGCCGCGTCATCGCCCACTGCCGATGCATCATGTGCTGTACTGCGCATGCGTGCCGACTAGCCGGACGAGACTCGCACAGCGGATCCAGAGAGGCGAGGAAGGAGTCTTTGGGGGCGCTGTGTCAGACTCTGTTGCGATATTCCGCTGCAGAGTTCTCCACGGCCGTGGGGATGAGGCCTTATGTCTGTCTTTGGTTGAAACCACCAAGTAATGCATTTGCTCCAAATCAGAGCCCATGCCCGCACAGCTAATGTAAAGAACAATCATCTTACGACATTCAAGTCTAGATCTAGGTAACAGTAGTCTCCCATCCATTTTTGCACCATCTGTCTATATATTGTTAACTCACTCATGATATATTTTTCTTTCAAGTCTACCTAACTTTTCAGATGACACTTCAGATTTCCGCCTGTGCAGACAGACTGCAGCTCTAAATTCTTTACATTTTCCCTGAGCTGGTGGGTGGAGACTGGCTGCTAGGATGTCCTCTATACTCTGCACACAGAGAAGATTCTGCTCCGCTAACATTAAAAAAGCAAAATTAACAAAAATTCTTCAAACTTCTCTGAAGGCTGAAGAGTCAAGTCCCTGGATTTACCTTCACTAAAATGGGAACAGCTTCCATTTCTCCTTGCCTACAGGTTAATTCTTGGCAAGAATTGGGTTTATTAGCATGATCACACATCAGCAATGAGCTAAAGGGTAATGACCAGTAAATAAAGGTCCTTGAATTGTCTTCCATAAACACCCATTTAGACATTTCTTATCTCTGTGTCTGAGTGACAACCAATATGGCGGTCGCTACAACTGTCACCGGGGTCATCATTAGGTTTTCCTAATATTTTCAAACAAGTGAATAATTAAAAAGATAACAGAGTTACATCCCCACAAATGCATAGTCTTCTGTTCCGTAGTTTGGAAAAGTAGGATCACAAGCTTAACGCATACCCAGTTTTCAGGAGACTTTTTACAATAAGCCATCATGTTACATGAGGAGTAGTGCTATTTTGACCATTTTTGTTTCTTGTGTATGTAATTTTTCACCAGTTTTCCCATAGCTAATGGATGGAGTCTAGCTCCTATGTCATCTTTCACGCACAAGATGTATAGAGAAGGGGAGATCCTGCTCCTCTCCTCTACCAGACCCTCATTAGCTGCAGCATGGAGGACATTATACAGCAGCAGCCGCGTAGCTGCGAATCTAGGTCTGGAAAGAGATCGAAAACTGTCTCTGCAAGCTTCCTCCTCTCCATGGTCGTCTATGGGCAGCATGTAACCTGGCGCCTCAATGAGAAGATCCCTCTCAAGATGTACCATAGCAGCACTCCAGAGTGAGTAATAAGTGCAGGAGGCAGGAAGGGAAGAAGTTTCTCATCACTGGAATGAAAGGCATTTCTCTCTAATAAGATATAAGATATAGTAGAGAGCTTCCTATATATGCTTGTAGTATTGATTTATGCAAAGTCTGTTGCAATAGCAGTAACTATTTAATGGATGTAATGGCAGTCATCCCTGATATAAGAAATCACAGAGAATTTTTAATGACTTCACAGAAGAGGACAAATGAAGGACTGTAGTGGTGATCTTTATTTTATGAGAAATGATCTATTAAAAGAGAGAAAAAAAAAAAAGACTAAGCAGCTTCATAAGCAAATCGAATCTGTCTGCGTTCTCTGCTCTTCCTTGTGCCATTTAACTATGTCTGTATGCACAAGCCCGAGGTTGGGTATACACAAGGAATTCATCAACAATTCTTCTCCAAGTTGACTATCTAGCCGCGGATGCCTCCAGCTCTGTAGAATGAATACACGCCTGTGAACCGTGCTGACATGGCTTCGTTTCATTAACATGATTAACAATTATTAAATTCAGGCTGTCTCACATGGCTGAAAGGCTAATGAAGTCTTCGTAATGTGGTTCACAATGCGGAGTTTCTGAGGAACAGCTTATACATAGTCTGTAAAAGACCTATAGTGTATAATCTCCCGGTGTTACAATATGCAACCGCCGACTTACCACTCCTGGCGGCCGTGGCTCGCCCCCCGCCACCTCCTGTAGCAGAAATCCACTCCTGGCGTCTACAGCCTGGTTGGCGCACGTGCCTCAGGCTACTTTCCTAAAGTGCCAGTGCGCCTCAGTCAAATTCTTTCGCTGCCTACCAGTTTCCTCTATAGGAGGTGCCCGGGTATAGAGGTCCTTCTGGCCTACTCAAGATGCTTTCAAGTTGTTCCGATTCCCTAGTTTCCCAACTTTGGCTCCCCCCGACCACGTTCCTGACCCTGGCTTGTGATACCAATTACGCTTCTGGACGCTGCCTGGTCTTACCTCTGGCCTGATTACTATTGATGTGTGCCGCCTGCTCTGACTGTCCGACTACAATCCTGTTCACACCCTCAAATACCTCTGCTAGGCCTTTGATAGTGTCAGCTGCCACAGTACTAGGACCACTTCTTTCATAATGGCCAGGGGAACCAACAGTGAAGGCCACATCTCAATTGGTGGGGTTAAAGGGTGAAAGACCGGGTTACTTTAGGCCGTATCCTGAGGTCACACCTAAAGCCAAACCACCATGTGTTACTGTACCCAGATGATCTCACAGAGTGTTATGGACCAGGATGCTGCAATAACACTTCATATATGCGTTTGTGTAAAATAACAAAATCTAAATAATCTCTCTACGCAATATGTTTTGCAGTTAGACTATATATCTGTTCTCCATTATCAGCCAATACAAAGTGGTGGTGGTGGGTGTGTGTGTGTGGGGGGGGTCTGACTCTACAGGAAACGGACCCTTCCAGCCCGGTTCAGAGAGCCTCTGTGGTGGAAAGTGAACAAAAGTGTAAAGCCACTTAACAAGAAGTCAAAAACCCGAGTGAGACCCGTCTTACACCTAGAAGCCAAACATCAGACCACAACAACAAGTTACAAAATATCAGCAATGCTATGACTATAAGTTGTGTCTACAATTCTGAGTGTTCCAGGCGCTCACAAGAAACAGGAGAATTAATATATTAATAGTGAGAGTAGAAAGTAAGAGGAAAGAGCCTGGCATTAAAGTCTGCCATTCATTCTTAAATAGCCTAGCAGATGGTCAGGTAATATATATTCACCGTATATGTATATATTTACACAAGTCTTTTTATGTGCATTATGAATACAGTCTGCAGAGGGGAACAGAGTAGATGCTGTGTGAAGTTCCGCTCTCTTCTGTGTACTTACTATTTCCCCTGCTAGTTTCCTCTATAAAGGAAGCAGCATATGAAATGTTGATGGTATCAGATATATCACCTCAAGCTCGACTTCAAGCAACGGCTCACTGGGGAGACTGTTCTAACGAGGCACGTTCCGACGCCAGCGCTGCAGACGACGCTTGTCTTACTTTATTATAGGGCTATATAGGACATCGTATTACCACCACAGAAGAGGGGGCACTGTGCATGTGGGCAATAAAAGTTTAATATATACATATATATGTGTAAAATGTGATTGTTCTCAGCAAGAGAAACGACGTAATCTTGTAGATATGATACCTTTTAATGGCTAACAAAAATACATGATGTAATAATAGCGAGCTTCCGAACCAACGCAGGGTTCTTCTTCAGGCTTATGGATTGGATGCATATTTATATATACTTATAACATACATACTTATGACAAGGCACAGACATGGATGTGATTGGTTCGCACTTAAAAGGAATTCTGCAACAGCAAACAAACTTTTTTTGTCTAGGCACTGATAGCGGAGTGAAAGTTTTATGGTCCCTAAATTACTGTTGGAAGGGGGGGGGGGGGGGGGAGGTCAGCAGGCTTGAATTGCTACAAGAGATACAAAAACATTTTTAGCTAAACACTGATAAGGGAGTGAAAGTTTATGGTCCCTGAATTACTGTTGATGGGGGTCTTATCTGTGCAATAAATGTCTCACTCTTCCCATTCACGCATAAATCCTGGGGAATAATTTAACCCAGTATTCAGCGTGTCAAAGGTTGTTCTCAATTTATATTCCCAAATATATAAAATATAAAAATGTTTTTGTATCTCTTGTAGCAATTCAAGCCTGCTGACTTTCCCCCCTCCAACAGTAATTTAGGGACCATAAAACTTTCACTCCGCTATTAGTGCCTAGACAAAAAAAGTTTGTTTGATGTTGCAGAATTCCTTTTAAGTGCGAACCAATCACATCCATATCTGTGCCTTGTCATAAGTATGTATGTTATAAGTGTGTATAAATATCCATGCCTCTTCAGATCCAATCCATAAGCCTGAAGAAGAACCCTGCGTTGGTTCGCAAGCTCGCTATTATTACATCATGTATTTTTGTTAGCCATTAAAAGGTATCATATCTACAAGATTACGTCGTTTCTCTTGCTGAGAACAATCACATTTTGCTCTACTGGCTAACACGGTACCAGATCTTTGTTTTCATTATATATATGTGTGTGATGTATGCATGTGATGCATGTATGTATGTATGTATGTATGTATACATTATATATACATATACACACACACACACACACACACACACACACACACACACACACACACACAATGAATGTTAGGGTCAAATTAACCCTTGTGTGGCACCATAGGATCCCCAACCAATTTCAGTAAGAACAATCAACCATGTAATCAGTATGCGAGCTGCCCGACTCTACCCTGATAGCAGATATCAGGATAAAGAAGGGTTGGCATGTTGGTTCTTTTGCCGTTAGGAAAGACAGCCTACCGTCAAGCGCATTTGTCTCAAGTAACTTTACGATAGATGACTATTGACCAAATTGCTTCAAAAAGATCAATGATTCCGACGGCATTTTCCTTTTCCTGGCAGTCAAAGCTGGAATTATGGCATCGGTCACATATGCCGTACTATACATGGCGGTTGGCAGTAATGCAACACAAAGATGCCCCATTGGTGCCCAGAAGGAAAAAAAAAATACAACTAGGCAGTTTTGCTTTATGGAAAAACATTCCTGGAGCTACTTCTATGAAAAGCCATGATCTCAGTTTTTACATGCAATTTTTTTGCACATTGTTGAGATTTTTCCCCAATAAAGTCAATGGAAACGAACCGCTAATTCACAACATATAGCGCGGCTATAAGAACGTTGGAAGCGACATGTATTTACCCACAATGCGAATGGCATACACTACAAGAGCGCAACTAGCTAGAATAACCAACCACCACAGAAAAAAAATAAAAGAAAATGAAAAGTTCCAAAATACAGAATGACAATTGGAGACTCCAGACTTCTCCCTAGAACTAATTGGACAGGATTTTCTGAAGTCTACTGTGTAAAAATAGGATTCTCGTGAAACTCACCCAGTCCTTGCAGACAAACCTTCATGTGATGGAGGAGATGAATGGGGCATCTATCTGCACACAGCTCATCCTCCTCTGACGCTGCCCTGCTTTTATCAAGGAATGCCCAAATATTAGGACACTTGGTTTGTTACACGATTACCCAATAAAGGAATGTGCTAAATCTTTGGAAAGACTGGAAATGAAGCACAATAGGGGTGAAGCCGCCTGCACATTTCTGGCCTGGTACAGGTGAGTCACAGACAGGAGGCGCAGCAGCCAACAATTGTTGGGAAGTTCTCCCTGGGCTGCACAGCATAGAGAGCGGCTTGTACGTCAGACGTAAGCTTTCCAGGCACAGACTACTGCAAGCCCGGACCGACTGACCTTATCACCATTTGTAGGACGCTGCGCTGTAACTCCACCATGCTCTCTGAATTAATGATCACTGATCCCACCTGCAGCAGGGATAACTCATGTGCTGGAAATCCCTGTAGCGGGAAAACCCAGCAATCACCCCGTGTAAAAGGGGCACAATTATTCATGTCCGTCAAACATAAAAGCAGAAGGGATTGAGTTTTCATTTCCTAGATGATAGCATGACTTAAAATAATGCCAAACTATGTGTAATGCGTTTCTGTAGGTAACTGATAGCTCTAACTACTGAGATACCAGCCGGGGACGGATCGGACACATGCCAGAAAAGAACTGCACTTTAGAAGGCCCCGCCTCCAGCAAGAGACTGCTCTGATTGGTTCTTCGAGCTGGTGCTTGAGGAACCCATCAGAGCAAGGTCTTGCTGGAGGTGGGGGTCTTCGAACCCCTGTCACTAACGAAAGATGCTCCATCGGTGATGACAAGTGCCCGGCAGCCTGCCCAGAGTTTCAAAAACCAGCGTCAGGCACCCAGACAGTGCCAGAAAAGAGAGTATTGATTTTTTTGTTTTGTTTTAGGTAGTGCAGTCAGCGCTGGTACCAAGTTCATTTTAATGGGCGACGCAGGTCTGAAAACGGCCTAAGGTAGAACATGCATTGCTGTCAAATCGCAGCATTGAAGACGCTGCGTTTCCGCACTTGTATAAACAGCCCCATTGAAAAGAATGGGAGCTTTGTACAGCGTTCAGCGCAGCAGCACTAAATGCTGTACTAAAATGTTAGTGAGGGAGGCCTCAGGCTGTGGTCACACAGGGCGTAAATCCCGCAAGACTTCCACGTCAAAAAGGCAGCTTGAAAACCCGCGCCGTGCAGTATTCCGCTGTGGCCAACTCTCCCCATAGATTTGCAAATCTCGTCCACTTTGCTGCTTAGGCGCGGGTTTCAGGTTGGCGGTGGAATTTCCGAGTGGAAATACGGCAACAATTCCGCCCCGTGTGAACACAGCCTTCCTGTGCGTTTACATGAAGCAGATTTGGTGTGGATTTTCCACAGCAGAAAATTTGTATCAAAATCTGTATCAAGTCTCGTCTACAGCACTGGGGCTGATTGTGCTGTGTATCTTCTACAGGCTTTATTCCTTCAATTGGAAGGGTGAAAGCGGCTGCGGACCCGCGTCAAAACCCACAACACCTTATTACAATCACGATGTGTCTACAGAAAGCCAGAAGTCCGCTTTATACGCATGTTCTGATGTGGAGGAATGTTCCAGTACATCACCACAGATTTGGCAAAAATTCACACTAAATCCTCCCCAACTGCACCATGCGGCCGATAGTCAGTGCGCCATAAAGTCTGTATACGTTACTCCCTGCATGTTGCAGGCGTTCTGTAAAGCCCCATTCACTTGTACTCTACTACAACTTGCTGGGGATTTACAGTACAGAAGCCAAACTGCACATTTGCAGCAGATACGCCGCGGCTCTACCTGGACTAAAGACGCAATATTACATTTTTTGTGTTTTTGTTAAAACACATGGATAAAAACAAGTAACATGCCTAAAATTAACGGATATGTGATCCAAAAAGTAAAAAGTCTGTCATTTCCAAATTGCCGCCTAAACCAAACGGAAAAAAGGAGAAAAAAAAAGCATGTTGTAAAACAGAGATCTAAAACATAGATTTCAGGCTTTTGGACTGTCTTAAAAAATAAATAAATAAAGGTTTTCATTTTCAAGCTGCGCACGCACTATGTCGCCTGTCCGATGAGTGGTTCACTTACTGGACTGGCATGGGCTCTCTTTATCCATTGCTGCTAACCATACCCCTTCAAAAATAGAGGTCTCCAGACCCTTTGAGATAGAGATTCTGTGCATTTCGGACTGCGTAAATTCCGAAATCAGGGTATGCGTGTGACATCAAGGCAGACCGGCAGCTTACCTCTAGCAGACATGCCTCCTGTGCAGCACATTTGCTAGATGCAGATAGTACTGGGGTGTCACAGCACTTCCAGCGGGTTCTTGTGGCACCCTGGCTGGGAATTGCTGGCCTAAGACATTGTGTTACTTAAGGGTTAAACTAACAAAACCAATGGCACTTACCCATCCTCATTCTTGGCAACCCATTGCAGGCCTCCCAGTGTTTGTGGTGAAATGGTTACCACCTGACTGCTGTGGCCAATCAGAGGCCGCAGGGGTCACGTGCCATTCTCCTGGCATCACCGCTCAGATCCTGGGTGCCATGATGCCAATAGTACAGCACCTGTGTGGTAGTCATTCCACAGCAAACCCCAAGAGGACCAGGCGAGTACTGCTGGTTTTGTTCTCTTGAACCCTTGTGCACCTGTCATTTAAAAAGCATTTCGCAACCAGACAGCCCTTTAAAGTCCTTCCACCATATTCCTTGTACTCCGATTCTGTATCTGATGCTTTTGTGGCTAGTTTTGGTTCATATTAAATGACAATGGACCTGTTTTTTTTACATTTACTACAAGTTAAGCCCAAGCGATAGATCCCATCCACCATCCACCAGCTAGCATAAGTTATGCACTGAAGAAAGTTCTATAGATGTGAGCCTAGGATCTGGCATGTCATTGTCAGGATGTGCGCCGTGAATCAGTCCAACAGACTAATGTGCCTGGCTGCAGGCGGAGCGCCGCTTTGTATTTGGAAGGGTGCCCTACTTCTTTCTCCCAAGGTCTTGTTGCCAGGGATGCAGCTGCACTGTCACTGTCTCCTAGAATGTATGTCCTGATAGAGGCACAAAGACACCCATTATGTGAGTGCACATCGCACACTGCGGACACCATGGCATCCCACATCTCCCTGCTACACGCCACCCAGCCAAAAGAAACAAAGCCGCCACAATGCCCAAACCTCGGGCTCCTTATTTAACTAGAAACCTGGGCAGGAAACTTTTCACCAGGTATCCGGATCGCGGAGCACTAGAGTTACTGCATACGGGGCTTCAAAAAGGTTATACCTACTGAGAGGAGTAAAGAAAGAAACCATAGACGGTCTTTACTAAAGCGGAGACCAAAGTTGCAAGCGCTGGTCTCAGATTCACTTCCAGCGTCTGTTCCAGGCAGAATAGTGTCTCCGACTATGCTGTTCTGTCCAGATGAATGCCTGAAGCTGAGACCGAAGCTTAAGGTTCAGGGGGCCTTTCTTGTAAGGACAGTCTATGGCTTCCTCCAGGGTTCCGTCCGCATCTCGTTTTCTGCATTGTGAGGACTTTGGCCGCCTGCACACGAGCGTTCCGGATTCCGCTAGCGGATTTTCACGCGCGTATGGTACCTAAGGGCTCATGTCCACGGGCAAAATATGATTTAAGATCCGCAGCGGATCTCCCGCATGCGGATCCGCATCCCATAGGGATGCATTGACCACCCGCGGGTAGATAAATACCGGCGGATCGTCAATAAAAGGGATTTTAAAAAAAATGGAGCATGGAAAAATCCGGACCATGCTCCATTTTCGTGCGGGTCTCCCGCGGGGACGGCTCCCGCGGGCTTCTATTGAAGCCTATGGAAGCCGTCCGGATCCGCGGGAGACCTAAAATAGGAATTTAAAGTATTTACCATCCGGCGCGGGCGGAGAAGATCAGCTGTTCCTCACGGCCGCATCTTCCTTGCTTCGGCTCGGCGGATGTGCCCGGCGCATGCGCGCGGCACGTCGGCGACGTGCCGGCGACGTGCCGCCGGCGTCAGGAATTCATCCGCCGGCCGAAAATGAAGATCCGGCCGTGAGGAACAGCTGATCTTCTCCGCCCGCGCCGGATGGTAAATACTTTTAAATTCTTATTTTCGGCGCTCATGTCCGCGGGGCAGGAGGGACCCGCTGCAGATTCTACATGTAGAATCTGCAGCGGATCTGATTTTCCCCGTGGACATGAGGCCTAAATGTGCTTGCGGATAGGTGCGGATGCGTGAAAAAACACGCGCAGATATACGCGGATGTGTTGCGGAAAAAAACGCGCAGAAAAACCAGCAGACACCCCTTATTGTAAACCCAACCCCTAGAGAACTGCCCATTCCTTGGAAAACCGCTTAAAAACCAACACCCAGACTCCGTTTTGTCCCTCTTGCTTGTGCGAGCACCGTTACATTATTCTGGCAACATGCTTTCACCCGGTGAGCAGATGTCTTTGTGGGCATGGTTGATCCATGTAACTTTTTTCAGGTGCTTCTCCAGCGTGACTTTAAGGCCGCCTGCACATGGGCGGAAATCCCGCGGCGGTATTTCCCGCGGGATTTCCGCCGCTGAAAATCTGCATAGGAGTGCATTACAATACGCACACCTATGCAGACGGCCGCGGTTTGGCCGCGCGAAATCTCGTGCGGCAAACAAACCGCGGCATGTTTTATTTTTGTGCGGGGCTCGCACATGAAAGAGTCGGGGCCGCCAGGCGCGGGTGAGTACGCGCTCGTCTCTGCAGGCTCTCGGGTCGGGTCCCTCGGCGAGAATTCTCGCCACCGGATCCGACCCGCTCGTCTGCAGGCGGCCGAATTCATTACTACAGATTTTGCATTCTTAGATCCTGCATTGGCAAGAAATACTACCTATCTCCCTCTACAAATTTGCCTGTGAAGCTCTGTGCTGTGTGTTGGGACGCCTCCTACCATGCCTACTTCCTGTAGTCATAGCAACCAGTGACTCCATCCGCAGCTGCACTGCGGATGTACTGCGTGAAAAAACGCACCCATTCACTTGTATTGGAGGCTTCACGCGCAGAATCCGACCCAAATTAGAACAGGTCGCAGATTTTTTCACGCGCGTGAAAAAACACGATACAAATCCGTCCATCTGGGGACAACTGCGGATCCTCATAGGAGTATATTGGCTGCGGTCTGGGGCAGATAGGCCGCCTGCAGACGAGCGGGTCGGATCCGGCAGCGAGAAATCTCGCCGCGCGATCCGACCCCAGAGCCTGCAGGGGCGAGCGCGTACTCACCCGCGCCTGGCGGCCCCGGCTCTTTGATGTGCCGGCTGCCGCGCAGCCGGCGCATGCGCAGACCGGAGCCGGCGGCCAGGTGAGTGCGTGCCCCGCAGGAAATTAGAACATGCCGCGGTTTGTTTGCCGCGCGAGATTTCGCGCGGCCAAACCGCGGCCGTCTGCATAGGAGTGCGTATTGTAATGCACTCCTATGCAGACTTTTAGCGGCGGAAATCCCGCGGGAAATCCCGCGGCGGGATTTCCGCTCGTCTGCAGGCGGCCATAATGTGCCTAAAATAACGCGCTGGAAATTCCGTTCGTGTGCAGGCACCCTTAGTGTGAAGCTTGCTCCGGCACGCTCCGCTCTCTCCACTTACCGGGGTATCACAGCTGTAAAGAAGATAGGTTTTTCCCTGCATTAGTATTGATGGATTTTAATGGAAGCCTGAGGCTCTTTAACCCCTTATGGACATGGCCTATTTTAGCCATAAGGACAACGATTTTTGGGGGCTTTTCATCTCTACTTAGCAGAAGCCATAACGTTTTAGTTTGCCATTGACGCAGCCATATAAGGGCTTGTTTTTTTGCGTGGACTGTAGGTTTTTATTGGTACCATTTTAGGGGACATATAATGTATTATAAAACTTAATACATTTCCAAGGGGCACAGAGAAAAAAAAAAACTAAAACAAATTCTACCTTTTTTAACAGCATTAAACATACAGCATAAGGCCGCCTGCAGACGAGCGGGTCGGATCCGGCAGCGGGAATTCTCGCCGCGGGACCCGACCCGAGAGCCTGCAGGGACGAGCGCGTACTCACCCGCGCCTGGCAGCCCCGGCTCTTTCATGTGCCGGCTGCCGCGCAGCCGGCGCATGCGCAGACCGTAGCCGGCGGCCAGGTGAGTGCAAGCCCCGCACAAAAATAGGACATGCCGTGGTTTGTTTGCCGCGCGAGATTTCGCGCGGCCAAACCGCGGCCGTCTGCATAGGAGTGCGTATTGTAATGCACTCCTATGCAAACTTTCAGCGGCGGAAATCCCGCGGGAAATACTGCCGCGGGATTTCCGCCCGTGTGCAGGCGGCCTAAATGACATAAAACACACAATACATTTTTCTGCATATTGGTGCGATCCTGAGGATACTGAGATTAATTTTCTCCGTTAGGTTTTCCACTTTTGCAGAATAAAAACTGTCCCATAACCTCCTCAATGGAAAAATAAAAAAGTGATGTGAGAGCTTATTTTTTGCGTGATGAGCTGTAGTTTTTATTGTGACCGTATCTGGGTACATATGGCTTTTTTGATCACATATAGAGTTTTGGGGGGAAAGGGGATGAAATGAACAAATAAGAATTTGGGCTCTGATTTTAGGCTTTGCTTTTTTTTGTTGTTTTAAAGTTTTTGCTGCACGGAATAAAAAGGGTGTTCAATTTATTGTGCAGGTCTTTACAGATAAAAACAAACATGTTTTGTATTATTGTAAGGGCGAATGCCCATGGGCGGACTTGCATTGTGTTTCCCGCGAGTGAATTCCGCAGTGGCAAGATTCTATTGAAGCCAATAGCTTTCTGCCTGCCAACGCACGCATGCGGATTTGTACCGCGAACATGAAAAAAATTGATATCCATTGATATCAAAGGAAGCAAAACCGCGGAACTCCGCACAGAAAAACACAATCACTTGCTGGCACTTTTTTGTTTAAACGGCGTAAATCGGCAGGCATCTTCAGCATCACTTGTGGGCATGAGCCCTTATACGAAGGGGAAAGTGCATAAAAAAATATTGAATTTTTACTTAAAAAAATTTTTTTCTTTATATGTGCCCGTAGGGGACTTGAACCAGAAAAGCTATGATTGCTATGAAAATGCATTGTAGTACTTCAATGCATTGCTTACAATAGGGATCACAAGCCATGGCAACCCATCCACCCTCTGTGATTACATAGTGGAAGACCGCAGACATCACAGAGTGCTAGATTATAAATTGTTGGGGGGGGGGGGGGGGGGGCCTTTAGAGGCCACTCCCTGCACTAACAGAGTGTGTGTGTGAGAGTGTGTGAGTGTGTGAGTGTGTGAGAGTGAGTGAGTGAGAGTGTGTGAGAGTGTGTGAGTGAGAGTGTGTGAGAGTGAGTGAGTGAAAGTGTGTGAGAGTGAGTGAGTGAGAGTGTGTGAGAGTGAGTGAGAGTGAGTGAGAGTGAGTGAGAGTGAGTGAGAGTGAGTGTGTGAGAGTGAGTGAGTGAGAGTGTGTGAGAGTGAGTGAGAGTGAGAGTGTGAGTGTGAGTGTACACACACACACACACACACACATTATATTGGGTTTACTAACCATTTGGCCAGAATGTCTCTAAATGCCAGAATTGTCCTGAGAAAGCAGAGGGGTGGGCAATCATATACTGCCTTCTTGCTGTCTGGACCAAAGACTTAGCATTGTAGTATGGGAAGTGAGGGAAAGAAAGTGCAAGACAATGAACTACTGGCAGAATGTCAAGATGCTACACGCCCCCTCCCTGAATGTAGATTGCAAACAGTAGGGCAGAAGACCACCTGAAAATCAGAACTTAGACATAAAACAGGGTGCAAACAGCAGCAAATAAGAGCTTTAGAAAACTTGTTGAAAACTCAGGTACACATTAAAAAGGGCACACAACAAGGGGTATTCTATAGCAGGTACCTTTATGTACCTACATGTATTCATCTCACAAAACCTTTCTACAGCACTGTGATGCGCTCCTCTATATTATGGGGTCTCACGCTGTTACTCTATAATCACAGGGCTTTATTTTCAGTTTCTTTCATGTGAATTAAATCCTATGATGACACTAACATTGAAAGCATGACTTCACCAGCTTCCTGTCACCTCCACTGACAGCAGCATAACTTGTGTGGGGACGTGACAGGTTACCTTCAAAGGGGTTTTGTCATTTAAATTCCATCCATCTCATTACTTACCTATTCCTCCCCATGCAGTCTCCTTACCACCTCTTCTCCATCCCGATCTTCTCTTGGCTCCTCCACTCCCCTGGGTCACCACACCTCCAGCTGTCTGGATCCTCCTCCTCTTCTTGTTTGAGGCGCTCACTTGCTGCAGTTCACTTCCTGCAGGGCAATGTATCCAGTCACTAGTGACGTAGCGTTCACTGCCTAGCAGAGAATGCCGAATCCTTGGCAGCCTGCTTTAGCGCACATGCATGATATCTCGTCAGTAGTGTTTCATATAGCATGTGAAACTCTAGCGGTGAGACATTGCACATGCGCGCGCTAGAGCAGGATGCCGAGGATTCGGCATTCCCTGCTAGGCAGTGAACGCTACGTCACTAGTGACTGGATACATTGCCCTGCAGGAAGCAGAACGTAGACAATGTACGCTTCGTCACAGGAAGAAGAGGATCCGGACCGATGGAGATGACGTGACCCGGGGGACTGCAGGAGCCAAGAGAAGATCGGGGAGGAGAAGAGGTGGTAAGGAGACTGCCTGGGGTGGAATAGGCAAGTATAGGATTTTTCAATGACAGAACCCCTTTAAGCATTTTAACATCACATTATGCAACCATAATGTCCCATTTTAGCATTAGAACTACGCACATCTCCTGACTCTGGGCTACACTTTCCCTCCCTGCCATTTCTACCCAGGAAAAAGCCTATTCAGTATTGAGGCCCTATTTATGGTTCACATTGCCAGACAAATTCTGCTTCGGTGCGAATAAGGTCTTAAAGGCTTAACAGATCTAGCCGTGGATGCGTGCGGCCTCCTACGGTGCCACAGAGACAGCGATTTAGATATTCCCCCCCGAAGCCCTCCAAGGGCATCAATATTTCAGTGAGGTGACATTGTCCCCTGCAATCATGCTTGCTTAGTCACCAGCAGCTAAAGCTGCGGTGGAAGATTTCCTTGATATCTGTTGGGGTTGGGCGCACAACGTGGGCACATATACCGATCCGCTTCACACCGCCCGGCATTTTTGTAGTGTTATCTGGGTAAGGAGCACTTCAGAGATACTCAGCATCATTTCCAGTCTGCTGCCTCCCAGCATTTCACAGATTTCTCCAGAGCTATGAGCCTGATATAGAGAGAATCACTGAGCGCCTGCTGACAGCTTTATCTCAGGTGTCAGGCAGGTAGCAGGAAGGCGCTGGTCCTATCAATTACACCCGCTATTCTTGTGAGCACCACCAGCATATCACACATAGCAGACAACTGCAGCCGCCACAGAAGGAAAAGTCAGCAATTAATGGGCCCTTCCAAACTAAAAGACAAAGTAACTTTACACTCGCTTGTGTCATACTGAAGACACTTCATCTATTACTACTGTAAGGGCGCTCTCACCCGCGAGGATGCTACTGCGTTCTATATGCACAGGTTTTGCATGCCTAGTACGCAGCAGCATGTATTACGCGCGCATACATGCCAACATAGTGTATGGGGATCGTCAGCACGCAGCAAGTACACATCATCGCGTGTTCCCGTGCGGAAGATATGTGCGCTGCAAAGAACGGCTTGTGTGAGAGGCCTGGTGCAGATCATAGCCTTGAGTCTAATTAGTAGGAATACCTGTAGAACCTGTATGAACTGCGGGGAAAGGAGCCCTTGCCAGCCTCTGACATCATTAGACATATCTAGGTCACAGGTGGCACAGAGTGACAGGATCAAGTGCCATGCTATTTCATGCCTACTAATCCCATTTCCTGTTTTTCTCCTTCCGACTCGCCTCAGTCATGATACGCGGTCAGAAATGGCACTGCCCCTGGCTCCGCACTAGGGCATCTCATGCCGATGGTGGGCTGAAAACAGGCCACATCTTGGATTATTATACATTTCATTATTAAATCCTTAACTTTTAGCGATTTGGGTTAAAAGAGGTTTTCCAGCTCTAAAAAAAAAAAGTTGATGACCTATTCTCAGGACAAGTCATCGTTCGTTGATTGGCAAGAGTAAGTCTCGGCCGATCAACTGTTTGCTAAATTATGTGTTTATGTATAAAACAGGAAGCAGGCAGCTCCATACACTTTGCAGTGGCCAGTCACGATATTGCAGGCACTGTTCCTATTCACTTCAATGGGAACTGTACGTGCAATACCAGGCCAGCCCACTGTGCGGAGCCATCAGCTTCCTGCTCCATATACCGTGATAGTGGCTTGGCGAACAACTGGTCAGCATTTTCTAGATGGCTGCAGTGATTCACAGACTACCTGATGCAGACGGTTTACTGCTGGCGCATCGGTACTCTAAGACACTACACTGGCCAATCAGAAAGCAGCATGCACTGGTACTAAGAACACCCAAGTGTGCTTCATGTAGCAATGGGACACAGCGGCCATATTGGAAGAATGTAGGCCAAGTAGGAGAGGCCCCAGGAAGAAGCAGACTGGCAGCAGAACAAGTAAGAAGGACCCTGGCAGGTAATAGAACTTTCCCCCCCTCTCTGATTCTGGACAAGTTCTATCCCCGAGACAATAGGGTCCCTTTAAAGGGCACATTCAAACAAGTTTTCGTCAACTACAGCACAACGTGATGTCAGCCGCAGACCCCCAGCATGTACAGGGAGGACGTCAGCTCTTAATGAAGAATTCCAGACAAATTAC
The DNA here is from genome assembly GCF_035609145.1 of Eleutherodactylus coqui. NCBI lineage: Eukaryota > Metazoa > Chordata > Amphibia > Anura > Eleutherodactylidae > Eleutherodactylus > Eleutherodactylus coqui. The sequence goes on along the minus strand of NC_089841.1, from coordinate 198,027,197 downwards.
TAATCGGCCATCCTCCTCCAAGACAGTACAGTTGCCGGATTTCTATGTATCCTGCTGCTCCCAAGAATTACGCCCCCCCACTTGGAAAAGTGGCTAAAGCTTTAAGAATCACCCAAGCAGCATTAGCAATACATGAAGAGCGGCTTGTAAAAGTATAGTGCTGATATTACTTTACCCCCAATTAAGGTTTCTTATCCCCTTATACAGCAATATTCCCGTTAGCTCTTCTTTCCAACTCCCTGAAGGCCCCCGTACCCATCAGATGCCGGTAATAACGTGCCCATGCTTAAGATGAAGGCTTCAACATAAGTTTAAGCAGCAATGAAGTCAATTTTGATCTGAATGCCCGCCTGTCTGTTGCATGCAGTAACTAGCAGTGTCCCCATTATTGAGAAGCCAGATGCCCAATCACAGGCAGTGGATTGCAAAACTGCTTAAAGGGGGACCCCTAGCGACAGCCATCTTACACTTGATTTTCAGCAGTAAAACAAAATAAAATGCAATGCAGATACATTACAAGATTGAGGAAACACACATAGGCTCTTAGATGAGCAGAACTTGTGTGACCATTTAGTTAAAATGAGAAAAACTAAATTGAATGAAATGGATTTCAACATCCCTGATTATTTGTTGCACTGGAGATACCAACCAGCAAAAAGCATATTCATCCTCTTCCCACTGAATTACGCACGTACCACAGACCCCAGCATGCACGATTATGGTGCAACTGGCGACAGCCACTCCATCCCTTCCCCAGTATGAATGCAGAGTCTATAAAGGTGATTCTTCACGACTACAATGTAGTCAAAGCAGATAATCTAACTAATACTTGTACTAAGAAATAAGACACCGGAGCAGCGCTGCTACCACAAATACATGAAGAGCCCCTTCTATAGAGACAGGAGGAGCTGCGGATTTATGGCGCTCATGTTTATCTAGTGGGAGTCAAACCTCTAATGATGCAAAGTAAATACCACCTTGGAAGGACATTTCACATTTTTTCTGGAGGCCAGAAAGCCACATTTTATTTTACCTCGCCCTCCCCCACAAGATCATGGCTGGTGTCATTAAGGGAACATTGACAGGCGGTCCGCCAGCCTAACAGACACATTAAGACTCAAACGGCTGGCGCTGCAAACCCTCAATACAGTGCAACCAGAGGCAAAAATAAACTGCAGTCTGTAAAAACAAGGACATCCCAACCCGCAGACACCTAGATGTACTTTACCCATGCCGTACACAATACATGGAAAGGGCACAGGTCTCGGAAAAAATACCAGGAATGTGACTTTCTTGATGCCGTGATGGGAGGATCCGGGGAAAAAAATGTATATATTGCCTAGGGAAAGCCGTGAATGACAGTTTTCGCAGCAGTCACACAACTTCCCAAAGGCCATGAATGACAGCTAGTTCTACCCCTCCTATTCCTCTCATTATACTGTGACTGTGCATGTTCTGGGATTAGATTGATGACCCATCAGGCTGAGGAGTGTTCTAGATCTCCCTCCCCCAGACTAATTGCCAAACTAGAAGAGACTTTGAAAACTTTGTTAAAAGCTTGAGTTCCCCTTTGCACGGTCCACGCTGTGTAGGGGACGACCTTTTGAGAAGAGAGTCTGCTTAGTCCTGCCGATTTCTCGTTTGAATGAGCGAACGATGTCAGAGTTCGCTCATAGTCGGGCAGCTTGTTGATACGGGCAGATACATCGTTGGCTCGTTCAAAACAAGAAATCGTTCAGTCGTTCACACTTGCTGTATAAGTGACTGAGAACGACTGAACGATCGGTATTGAAGCTCCACAATTAGTGAACGAGCCAATGAGGACTTGTGCTGCATAAAATGAACAAAAAGCGACGGATTTATCATTGGTTGTTGGCTGCGTTTTCACTGAACAATCATTCTTCATTTTCACTCGCTTGAACGATAATTATGATTATAATCATTCCATGTAAAAGGGCCTACAGGCAGTGCTAACATCCAGCTGTCATTTTATTTTAACATTCCCAGGAGGAATAACAGAGGAACAGCACAATTCATTGCTCCAGAGCGGTTATCTTATGGAGGATGCACGGATTCACTAAAACAGACGTTACAGCTCGCAGTTGCTCTTTAACCCTTTAGCGACCACGCCATCGGGTTTTTACGTCCTTCAGCTGCAGGACGTGTATGGACGGTGATCCCGCTGCCATCTCCCTCCATACATCGCGGGTGTCAGCAGCGTGGCCAATCTGGCCTGTCAACCCTTTAATTGCCGACAGATAAATTCCCAGACCCCCATGTTCGAGGGTCCCGTACGCCTACGCGTGCCCCCCCTCCCCCCAATGCGAGAGCACAGGGAGCCATGCGGGAGTCATGGCAGCCGAGGGGCCTAATAAAAAAGGCCCCAGGGGGTGGCTTGATAGACTGCCTGTCAGATTGCAGTATGATGTAATGCTATGGCATTACATCATACTGCAGGAGCGATCAAAGCATTGCATGTTGTGGCCCCCTAGGAGGACTAAAAGAAAATGTATAAATAAGAATAAAGTTTTACTAATTGTTGAAAAAAAAAAGTTTAAAAAAAAAAAAGCACCCTTTTGCCATATTAACAATAAAATAATCTAAATAATAAAACAAAAATACATGTTTGGTTTTGCTGCACATGTAAAAGTCCGATCTATCAAAGTAACGCATTATTTACTGAGCATGGTGAAGCTCCTCCGAAAAAAAAAAGTTTAAAAAAAGAACGCCGGAAATGCCCTTTTTTTGGTCACCCTGTCTCCCAGAAAAAATATAATAAAAAGCAATCAAAAAGTCGCATGTATTCAAAAACTGTACCAACGGAAACTCCTGGACGTACCGCACAAAATGAGCCCTCGCACAACTATGTCGACAGAAAACTAAAAAAAAGTTAGTTATTGTGCGCAGAAGATGGAGACAGAATAATTTTAAAAAATTAAATATCTTTAAAAACTACCTAAGTTTGGTATCGTAGCAATCGTACTGACCCATAGAGTTATGTCATTTGTGTTGCAGTTTGTTTACCGTAGAAACAAGACACCGAAGTATTCCAGAATGTTGGGTTTGTTTGCCATTTCTCTCCACTTAGAATTTTGTAAAAGTTTTTCAGTACATTATATGGTACATTAAATAGCACCATTGAAAAATACAACTCGTCCCGCAAAAAACAACAAGGCCTCATACAGCGACGTCAATGGATAAATAAAGGAGTTACGATTTTCTAAAAGGGGTGGACGAAAAAACAAAACTAGAAACCATAGACCAGAAAGCAGTTTACCTTGCAGTTCTATCCCTCCTTCCCCTCGACTTCTCCATAAACATGCATACTAAGAACGGTGACTGGAGCATGACTATGTAATTAATGATACCAATGAAATTCAACATATACTTAAGGTGCTTTTACACGCAGCGGTAAACGTTCGCCTGAGTAAGCCAGCAAATGGTGTCACCGTTCGCTCAGTCAACTTACGGACTTACAAAAAGATTTTACAAAAAGAGAAATCTTTTTTTTAATAGGACCGCTCAGCTGTCTGCACCCGTGACCGAGAACAACTGAACACCTAGTGAGCCGGCAATGATTGTTACAATTTGAATAAATGAAAATGATTTTTTTTCTAACAATAATCATTCTGTGTTATAAAACCGCAGCGGAAACATTTAATATTAACCCTTTCCAATCCACTGTCTGACCTCTGAAGACATTATGATTTAAGGCTGTACAGCTCCGATGTTGGAAGACGCCCGTCGGGGTTCTCTTACTGTATATTGCCAGCCACTCTGCTGTCGGTGCCTATCCAACGTGTCACCTCATGCAGTACTGGCTTTATCCAGCAGATAGCGCCGTTGTATAATGGCAGAAAAAAAGAGTAAGCAACCTAGGAAAACCAGGATACAAATTGGATAAGAAAGGGTTAAAATTAATGGGCTTAAAGCAAATCTTGTTCCCATATAGAGGGGGGAAAAAAGCTATGAATTTACTGCTGTAACTGTATTGTAACTCTATGGGCCGGCTCACATGTGCGTAATTTTATTGCGTATTACGCAGTGAATGGAGTCACGCACAGTATATTGATTTTCAATGACCCACTCACACTAGCGGTTTTATTGTGTATAATACACTCATTTAAAAAAAACGCAGCATGTCCTATTTCACCGCGTATTATGTGCGATCAAGCCCTATTTTTCTCTATGGGTGCATAATAAACGCTGCAAATACGCAATTACATTGCATATGTGCGGCGTTTATTATGCAAGGTCACTAAGCAAGGGAGCAGGAGATTTAAAAAGCAAGACAAACTTTAATTTACAGAATATGTGCATTTTATCAGCTGTTCTTTATTGCTCTAATGTATCAAATACAGAAATTAAAGTATTCTTCAGTAACATACGGCACGTTTCCCTACAGCTCCCAAGCAGAACTATGTGTCTCCATGGTTACAAACTTGGAACAGCCTCGTTTCGCAGTCATTCTCTTCCATCTGGCCCTTTTCTTGTTTCCATGGGTTCAGTAGGTATCCAAGTATAAAGGATCAGACGGCACACAAGTTTTGTCATCTGAAAGCATGGAGGTACATCTGCCTACAACTCCTTTCTATACCCAACATGGTAGGGTTTACTTGATTTTGTAAATTCAAGAACTATTGAAAAAGTCAGCCATTGATTTACTTTATGAGATGCATAGAAGATGTACAAATACGTAGCACAATTCTGTTGGGCTGTGTCTAATTCATTATGTGTTTAGACACTTGCCACACCTACTGCAAAAGTTTGGAAAAGTGTCGGAAAAGTTGGGCATAACTTAGAGGAATTATAAAATGAGCCAGGAAAGGTTCACCATTATTCTTGCCACAAACCATCATTGTAAATATCAGCCATAAGAAAGAAAAGCATCTAACTTGATTAAAAGTATTTGTATCATTTCCATCCAACCTCTAAAATACATCCCAAATAGTATACTACAAATGTAAAGCCTGGTCAGTGACCCGGTCACGGACTGCGCCTCTCGCTCCTTGCAGGCCGCACTTCCATGTATGCATTAAAATCAACTGCATTTGCATGAAAACCCCTTTAAAAGAAGCACATCTAGGAAATCTAAGCCGCTGATCTCCAGTGCCCCATAGATGCAGGATCTCTGCCAACCACTGCAGGTCACATACGGATGCAGCGGAAGACATCTGTTCCAGCATAGTTGGCTCAAAGGCATTAAATGGCTTTTTCTTCTCTATTTTTTCAGTAAATCTAATACAAAACAGGCCAATTTAGAGAGAAGGAAGCAGAAGTCCGGCAGATGAATATACTATAAGCAAAGTCATGTAGTGCCGTGTATAGAGCAGATCCTCATGAAGAATGTTGCCATCTAGCAGCATTACAGGGACAATGTAGCAAGTGCGTGACACTTTGTCTACAAAGGCAATTCAAGCGGCTGCAAGAACCGATAACCTGCTACAAAAAGTACAATCCAATTGTGTGCGGTAATGATCCTGCGGTCACAAGCTGGGACGACACGGCGACAAACAAACAGAGCCTTGTCTGCAAGGGGAAACAACTGGAAAGGCACTGAAAGTTGCGCAAATGTTTTCTAGGTCAACGTCACGGCCGCAGGCAATGAATACATGCACAATGCTGTAGGTCGTGACGTGCCGTCCTTAACGAGGTCACATGACGATAGAAGACAACTGCTACCGTGATGCCATTTACATGGGGAGGTTACTTCTTATGTGGCAGCAGGCCACCATATCATTGTAATGTAAGTCTATAGTCCTAGGAAATGAAGAAAACGCACTATGACAATAACCAAACCACACGGATTCCTCAGATCTCTATTATACAATTAACCACGTAGCATCTTTATGGAATCTACAGACATTCTTCACTTACGTAACAGCAATCACAGAAGGCTCAAATCCCAGGGGTTTTAGACGACAACTCGATACATGTGCGAAACACACGGACTGTCAGTGAGCCATGAATGCAAGAAAGGAGGGAAAAAAAAAAAAGTTTATCAAAACTTTTGCCTGTGAGAACTGGAGGAATGTCCTGAAGCAACCCGATGCCAGACCTCTTCTTACTCCTCAGGAATCCAATCCAGTATCAAACCTGCTGTGTAGAAATGACAGTTGGAGTCCTATTACTTGGTGTGGGCACTTTTTGACTCCAGATGTAAAAACTGCTTTTATACATGGGACCAAAAAACCTTCAATATGAGGGTCCATTCACACAGGAATATTGCCTACAAGTAGGTCCCGGAATTCCATCCAAATCCCCAAAAAACTGTATTCAGAGGAACTCCGGAATAAGCCAATGACTTTCATTAATTGAATGGAGACCATTACGGTCTCTGACAATCCACCTGTTTGTTGCCGTTATGTTTGGGGGACAGGATAGCAGAGTTGACTATGCAGCAGATGATGCACAAAGCATCAAGTTTGTGTGCCCCCACACAAAAAATGTAATGTTTAATACTTTTTTTTCACCATAGATCACATTTTCAGATGATTACTTGTATATAATTTGGATTTTAAAAGGGGTTTTCCAAGCAATTTTTATTGATGGCCTATGGTCAGGAGGTATTAGTGTAGCTTGATGCCACCAGCATCACCAGGTGGGTGATGCCTCCTGTAGCTGATTGGCTCTGCAGCCTTTGGACCACAAGGTCCTGCAAGACCACTGAAGAAAGGCAGAAAAGGCTGACCGTGGCCGTTGGGTGTGCAGACACAGCTGCAAGTACATTACCACGCGCCACGCCAGAACGCAGAAGCCGCTGCCCGCAACAAAGCTCACAGGCGCCGGCCGCAAAGCAAGTACAAACGACCAGTGGCAACGCACCTCTGAGCCCCGGCTGTCATGGAACGGACAGTCGACAGTTGCAACAGAGCTCAGAATGGACTGGCGGCACATAGCTCACAGGCGCCGACCAATACAGCCGCTGCCGGCTGCTACGGAACTCACAGCTGCCGCAGGGACGGAGGTGTCCGGCCGGCAGTGTGCTGCAATACATAACCGAATCTCCAATCGCGACAGAGGTGAGACACAACTGTTTTTCCATGCATTTCAGCCACCCTGCTGCCTTACGCTGGCGATTACTTGTCTTCTTTTGCAAGGAAAAGAATCCAACTAACCGACAGCCTAAGGCAGCAGGGCCGCCTGACATTGTTCCACAATGCACTGCTACGACCTGGCAGACTTGACCCTATCGGGAGCTGGGGGTGTGACGGGGCGTTGCTACTGTCAAACCCCTAGCTTCCGGTGGCGTCAAGATACACTAATACCTGGTCAGGATACATCATTCATAGCCGATTGGTCAGAATCTCTATCAGCTGATCATACAGCCGCTGTCAGCGCCACAACACACTGGCTAAGGAGCAGAAACAGAAAGCTTTGAACAGTGGTAATGGCAGATATAGCTCCCATTAAACTCAATGACAGCTGCGCCTGCCGTTACCAGCGCTGGCCACTAAATGGGTTGGAATGATTTGTTTCTTCTCCCTACTCTTGGGTATAATGGCACTGACAGCGGGCGCCCAAACAGCTGATCGGTCGGGGCCTTGAGTCAAGCGCACCCCAGCTGATCCTGACAATAGTTCATCAATAACAATTGCCTCAAAAACCCCTCTAAGAGCCAAATGATAAACAAGTAGTCATCTAAAGATATGATATTATATAGTGATTATTTCCCATCACTAACAGGTGGGCTGCCACTGACGACACCCTATCTGCAGTATGCTGGAACAAAAGTGACCCCCAACCCTCACATGCACACCGCAATACCTCGGTCCCTTTTTAACAGGCACATGTATTTCATTTTATTATAAAATCAAAATATCTGTATTCTAAGCAAATGACATGCTTACCCTATAATGGCACCCTTGCCATCCTGCCGTACATATACTGACCGGGCTACTTTATGGGAGCCTTCACAAATAGCCAAAAAGTTCCCACATCCCGAACACAGCCGGCATTTTTACAAGCCACCCTTTAAAGCTCTACTGGAAGACTACACTGGGGTTGCATTGGGCTATTTGGGATACTGTAGGTGGAAGCTGGTCCCCAAATATAGAATGAAGGAGCACATTGTACTGGTGCTTCACTTTGGCCACCTACACCTAAAACCAGACACTATGCTGCAAGTCAATCCAGTCACTTACAAAGTGTCAAAGTCAACGGCTGTTCATATGGAAGACTATGAATGAAGCATTATATACGTCTCCCACAACGACGGCTCTGTTCTTTCCCTGGCAATAAAAGACAATTCATTTAGTAGGCAATAGCGGGACAGAAGAATCCTATGGCATGTAAGTGACATCATTAAGGTTGTTGTTACAGTCCGCGTTCCACCATTCTACGGTTGTTATTATGTAAGCAAGCTTTGTTCGTGTTGTCCTAGTTTATGTATCCTCGTATGCGCAAGTTGTATCAGAACAGCGGACCGTTCATTCAAGAGGCTTTGACCCATACAGCCATGCAAGTTATGGAGGAAGAGTTATGAAAATTAGTGGAAGGCCTCGTGCACACGGGTAGATTTGCATTGCGGAACGCAGAGCGGGCGATCGCCTCTGGACTCTGCGGCAAATACCGCCCATAACATTCTACTGAAAACCGCTTTTTCCTCCACACTGGTCGAAATCAATTGCAATTTTTCCCCACGCGGAACAAAAATAAATAAATCACAGCATGTTGTATTTTTGTGTGGATTCCGCGTGGATGGCTTTCATTGAAGTTAATGGAATCCGCGGCTCTTCCACAATAACACTGCGGAAAGGTCGTGGATCCCATGTCATCGCTAGGCAGGGATGCGACAAAAGCAGAGGGAGATGTGCGTTCCCCTATTGCTGGGAGTCCCTCAAAAAAAAAATCCATAATTTCTTACCAGTTTGACGGCAGAATTTGGAGGCCACAACTGATTTGGCCAGGTGTGGAGGATGGGGGTAGTAGTGTCCTGTAGTGCGCCTCCCACGCTGTATATTACCATGGATACACGATCCCGCTGATCTGACTATCCCGGCTCTTGCTCATCTCTCTGACATGATGAACGTAAAAATAGAAACAATACTCAGTGCGATTCAGCTAATGTAACACATTGCAGCCAGCGAGGAGCGGCTCAGACGTCTCGTCCCACACGGCTGCACCACTACAACCCTCACACTGCACCCGAGAGCCGTACAGACGGCCTGTAACCAGCTTCTAAGTATACAGGATATCACACTCGTCCAAGGCCGCCCTCCCAGATCACCATCACTACTTCATTCAGAAGTGCTAAACACGCTTGGTAAGCGATATGGACAGCGGTTTGTGCACCCGAGGATGTACACATGTCCAGCGAGGCCACTCTCACACCAGCGTATTATTACTGAGTATTACGCATGTGAAATACGCAGCACTAAAGCTCTATTTATTTCAGTGGGGTTTCTCAGGCCAGGGTTTTTGCACAGCGTATTTAATGCGCGCAAAATCACACGCTTCATGTTCTATTTACAGCATTGTAGTGCGTATTTCACGTACGGGACGGCCCATTGAAATTAATGGGTTGCGTAAAAAACAAAGTAAATACACAATCGTACGAGTAATACTGCAAAGAAAAAAAAGGGTATGCTCTATGTTGCTGCATATTTGCGCACCAAAGATCCCCATAGCAGTTAATGGGGGGTGAGCAAGTGCGCGCACAATCCGCAGGGAGATGTGTGAAATCCTCACACAGGCGTTGCAGTAAGCGTTGCGATTAAAATGGCAGTGCTTTGCCGCGTTTTACTTTCAAAGTAAAACGCGGTTTCTACCTGACACAGACATAAACGATGAGGAGCGCTAGAACTCCCGAAAATAGAAAGGACACCACTCGAAAAACGCGGCACTGAAAAGTGCTGCGATCGAGCGGCTATCTGAGTGATCCCATTGAAACCAATGGGAGCATTATACAGCGATTAGCGCAGTGCTGATCACTCATTCAACCATAACCAACGTCCTCACGTCCACCAGCCGAAGGACCCTGCGTACCTGTGCGGGTAGGCGGCGGTATCCGTGTGGACCTCTGCACCTTCAGGTTTTCTGTAGTGCGGACATGCGCAATACCGATTTTTATATATTTTTTTTTAATTTCCCGCTTTCCCCTGGGATCCGCAGCCCGTCCGTAGTGTCACCTGCCGGCCGCGGTTCGAATGGTTTCCATTGACTAATGCTATCCGGGCGGGAACCGCACTGAAATGGCTGTGATTTGTTTTTCTGTTATTGGCTGCGGCGCCTGCCACTTCCTGTAAACCGGACTGCAGCTGTACACAACGCAGCGGAGGACCGAGCAGCGTCGCAAGAAAACATCGGAGTAGGAAGACGTGCGTGTAAGCTGATTAGTTACGTTACTGCATGATGAATGGATTTTACACAGGAGCTACAACTTGGACAACCCTTCAACTGAGAAAACTTGGACCCATTATAATCAATGGGGTTTTTCAGACATTAGATTTTTTTAATGGACTGATGGTCCTGATAAAGAAAAGAAGTATCACAGAATGTCCTCTTCTGGTCCAACTCATGGATGAGAGAAGGCCATGCGATGTCCTCCTTCCCGCACATCAGCCAGTGGTCTGGCCGGCTCTCTTCCCAGATCTTACCCCACCTGACCTTTTCCTTTGAGACCATCTTAAGGATAAAGTGTACATTTGTCCCATTTCACCAGTGGACAAATCGAAGTTCGCCATCACTGAGGAATTCAATATCATTCCACTTCAAATGTGAAGATGTGGCTTTGGGTCTCCAAGGCTGCAATGATTGATCACCATCTCAAAAGCAGACATTAGATGAACTTTCTGAATGGTTCATTTCCATTTGTTACAACTTGTGTCATGGAACTGGCTTTGTCCTGGCATTGCGTTACAAAGGCTAGAAGCGCTTCTGAGCCACCCGGTACAATTTCACCTACCTCTACATGTACTACCCAACCATCAGCCCAAGCCAGGCTCCGTCCTGCATAATCCCACCGCGGCTCTGAACCGTCCTCAGCGAGTCCTCAGTGTGGATGGGGGAAAGGACAGAAGAGAAGTGGCTGGAGGGGATAGTGATGTGACAGCCGAGGACATTTAGGACTTCGGTGCCGTTGTCATGCCGTGTCCAGAGGAGAGCAGAACTTATAGGGCTCGTTCTGGACTACATAGCAGGTTACAAATAGGTAATGACACTTCCATTAAATATTGTCTGCCTTTCCTTTGAACTACATGTCTCAGATCAATATGTATATATAGAACGTGTCAGCCAACATGACATTGAAGGGGGGACTTGTTAGCCGTATCACGGACAGCGCACAGCCCCAGATGTACCCAACAGACATCACTAGACTCCAAAGTGATCCAAGACATTTCCAGCTTACCCTCAAGGTAGTGCATGTACCAATAGCAACTTTCCAGAAGGGCTATGAAGCAGATGATAGATCCCGCAGGAGCAGCTCAGCTTCTACACGGGCAGCAGATAGTCAGAAGTGCCGATATAACATTCTGAGTCACTGGAGCAATCCCTATGACACACCATGACTTAATGCCACTGATTTAGGTGATGAGGGTGAAAGACTGCAGTAACTTTTATAGACTTAAATCATATAGCAATATATATCATTACACATCACAATGTAACGCACATACAGTAACAAGCCCGGGTCATTCACTGCAAGTCCTTACTGAGTAGTACTACTCGTTCAGTTCCTGCATGCAGAGAACAGCAGGTCGCTCCGTGTAAACATGCAGTTAACATATGAACCACTGCCTGCTTACTGTGAATGTAGGCGGGTGGGAATGATCCCCGGCCCCGCTTTGCCTCCATTCACCAGTGATCATTCCTATGTAAAAGCACAGGGATGGTTATTGCTGGGATGACCTGTTGGGTATCTGCCCCCGACAGGTCTCCAGTGTAAAAGCACTCTTACAGTTTGTTCTTGCAGCTCCCAGCAACTGATGATCCCAATGTATTCAATATTCCACCCACCTGACGTACTGCCTTCTAGCCATTATACTGCATACTGAGAAAATTGGCTATACAGGATGGGCGGAGCTGGCAGCACCCCATGAAGAAACTGGACTCATCTGTTGCTGGGCGCTGCACGGTCAAGCTGGAAGTTCCTTAGTAGGGCGTCCGCCCCCCCCCCCCCCCCCCCAAAAAATAAAAAATCATTGATGGCAGCGGAGGTCCAAACCCAAATCCCCCCCCCCCCCCCCACTTGTCACTGCTCTGATCTTTTGTTTACATAGGCAGCATGGGTTGATTATCCTTGTGACTGCTGCAGCCAATAGGAGGCCGGACCGACACGTCATTAGTGAGGTTCTATAAACCTACCTTGGGGCTTCTAAATTGGAAGCTCACGTGACAGGTTTAGAGGACATCCCCAGTCGGATGCTGTAGGGGCAGTCCAGGGCCACAATGAGTATATTACTTTAGAGTTTTGGGCATGTAGGGGGCAATAACTTCGAAAACACCTTTAAAAAGCTTAGCACATTAACCCCATACATGACAGACTCTTGAAATCAGCTTTACTGGTGCTACTTTATGGTGCCCCCAGTGAGGGTAGCATAAAGGTTCCTTACAACGACACTGATACATTGTAAGAAACTACTGGGACACAAATGTGTGCTGCAAGTGTATTTAGATACAATTGTATCTACATGTACCAGACCTGTAAGGTGCCGCACACAGGGGGTTACAGGCATAGAAACACTCGCAGAGCCATTCCTGTATGCCATTATACCAAAGAGAGCCAGGCACATAAGCAGCGGGCCCTCCACTTCTTCTAAAGCCAAGCAGGGGTCACACAGACTCCTTTTTCTGAAAGTTCAGGGTAACATCCCTTGGCATCACCACCTATGACTAATATATGGCACATTCAAAAGATACACTACCATAATGATGTAGGGAAGGGGATGAGATAACAGGGTTAGAAACACATAGGGTACATATTATATGATTACTGCATATTATATTAGACACATCCAGTCAACTTTCCTATTTATGTATCTATATATGTAGAAACTATTTCAGGCTTTGTAGTAAAAGTGTCTCACTGCCATCACCGTGCATTCACCGGTGGAGACAACTATTATTATAAATACACTACATAGTACTATTGGTTTTTATAGACTGGCCTACATGGTGGAGCCATGAGTCATCTGGAGAGTAATGGCCACCGTTCTAGTCCGACCAGATTCCATGTTACCGTAACCTATTATCATGGCTCCAGATCTGTCCACATGACAACTGTAATAGCTGGTAGGAACCACAGGGGGCATCATTCAGTATACCTGCAAGAAGCTAGCACATCCCATGTAGAGCCCAGCGGCAGCTAGTTGTAGGACATCCAGGGGTCAGCCCTGAAAGCTTACCGCCACCTCCTTGGGATACCCCTAGGGGGACAAGTAGCGCAGTCTCTCTCTAGCGCTAGGTGGCCCGTTAAATGAATTCATAAATAAAATGGAAAACTAACAAAATGGAAGAAAGCACTTTTTTTTTTTTTATTTTGAAAACCCACTGGAATCAATGGGGAAAAACGGAAACCCGTATTTCTGTTATAAATCTGTTTTTCTATTCTACAAATTGGACCAGACAGACGCAAAGTCCTTATGCAGATGTGAACAAGTCTTTAGCCATCCTTGATCTCCATTTCTTAGTTTATTTTGGGTAACATTTTATGGTTTTTGGATATTTTTTTCAAGTTAGAATTAATCTGGTCATCTGAGGGACCCTTGTACTTGTTCTCTATTGCCTTTACTTTCTGCCCCCTCACCAGTACTGCCACGGTTATATTACTGCATGTAACAACGCCTCGATGTCCATACACTTTGCTTTAGGCTGGGCTCACACAGGCAAAGTTTTACACGCAAGAGAGCAAATTGTTCTCTATGGACGTGTAGCGAACGCAATTTTTTAAACAAGAAAAAAAAAGACAACCAGGAAGGCTCAGCTTGACATACGCCGTCATGCACAGTACAATACCGCTGCCATACGCAGCGACAGGCCAGCTCCACAGCAGTAAAACGTGTGAGCCCGGCCCTAAGTGTTCAGTTTTTCTGTAAATCTACTTTATTTTCTACTTTCTGTCTACCTTGTTAGCACATAGGAAGTCAGGGAAATTCATATTTCAGTAGGAATTTGTATTAAAAAAAAAATGATGCAAATAACGTTTTAGGGCAGCTGGACACGAATGCATTTGCATTGCGGAACCCGTAGTCTGTGTTCGTACCGCGGATCCGCAGCAAATACAGTTCTTAACACGCTACGTAAAATTGCTTTTTCCTACAGTCTTGCAGAAATCAATTGTAATTTTCGTGAGCGAAGAGGAGGAAAATAAAAAAAAACAAAAAAACAATTTTGTGAAGTCAGTGGGAGCTGTCCAACCTGCAATTATCATTGCGGGTACTCGCTAATTGCCTAGTGATGGTGCGGGAAAAATAAATAAAATTATATCTATCTGTACTTGGCATGTCTGACGCTGGCTCGCCACAGCAATCCGCAGTACTGATAAAGGTGGTACGTGCGGACGCTGACTGTGGTTAGGGACGGATTCTGCTGCGGGCTTCCTCATGCGGAATCCGAACCGGTCGTGTGCAGCCGGCTTAACCCCGATTACAGAAAACAAGATCTAAAACATCAACAAACAGAAAACCAAAGCCAAAACAGCAGACATTCTCCACAAGCACCAGAGCACGAACACAACATGTTGGGCAATATCTTGGGTAAGCAGTGCCATCCTGCTCCAGAATCTAGTGCTGCTCAGCTTCCTGTGTGACAACAGGATTATCCTGCTGTGTGACAATATGCCCCGGCCACATCCATGTCACAGAAACTACTCACACTGCTCTGCCCAAAACTAGTGGGATGGAACGTGTAAACGGATGAGTCGCCTGAAGAATGTGCCAGAGCCGCCGGCGGTGGTGGTGGCGAAGTCAGATTTCAGCATTTTAAGGCATATTAAAACCATTTTTGGCAGGGACCAGTATAAATGTGCTTGGCATTGGCAGAGCGTCAGCAGCTGTTACAAGTCCCTATGAGGGACCGGGCAGACATTTCTAGGAGATTATACAACTACTAGTGTAATAAAGACATTAACTTGAAGGTCATAGGCTGCATGGAGAGAAATAAGTGATTAATTCAGAATAATCAGCAAGTTATTCATCTATTAGTTATCAAAACGAGGATCGGTCAATTGTAGAAAAGAGGGGATCTGCAGAGGAACACTTAATATCTATATACAGAATTCTTTACGGCGACCACATGAACAACAGAACCCTGTAGTTCGGGGATTTTCACTGTGAGACTGTTCAATTGTTAAAGGCATGATCTGTAACCAATGTGGAGGTCACTATGCAAGGAGGGGGAGGAGGTGAGCTGTGATGATAATCATCTATTGTGAATGGTGGGTCCTGTGTTATCTACAATGAGATGACTGCTAAAGAGTTCTCTCTCCAGAGCTTGCAGAGGGGCAATATAGCGCCAGACATACTGCTCTTGCACACTGGCATGACTGCTTCCTCTGTAATATCATCTGCAATGACAGGTATGTTGTAAGGGAAAGGTGTAGTCTGAAAATGACAATTCTTTAAACCAAGAATTAGGCTTCATATTTTACAAACCTGAGTTTTTTTCTAGCGTTCCATGTCCTTATATTTAAAGCGGTATTCTGGTGACGTTAACCGTTATCTTTCATCTGCGGTATAGGAGATAACTAGCTGATCGGAGGGGGGGGGGGTCCAACTGCTGTGACCACCACTGATCACAAAAACGGGGGGTCCCGTGTCCACCGAAAAACTGGCAAAATGAATAGATTGGCAGCATACATGCTCAGTCACCTCTCCATTTGTTTCAATGGGAGCACTGGAAATTGCCAAGAACTTGGAACTTGACTAATTTCGTCACTCCCATTGAAATGAGTCAGGCATGCTGCCACTTCATTAATTTCGCCTCTCTGTAGCAACGGGACTCCCGTTCTGGTGAATGGTGGGGGGTCCCAGCAGTATTACCTCCACGATAAGATAGCTATCCCCTAACCTGCAGAGATTAAGCATATGCACCATCGTTCCAAGCATTTCAATGGGACTGCCAGTGACTGAGCTGTGGAGTCAGTAAGCCAAGCCTCCGACTCCACAGCCCTGGAGGGAACATGCACTGGAATATTGATTGCCATATAACAGTGATTACTATGGGAGTGCAGCCCGCAGACCTGCAGCACGGTCCACAATGACTTTTTTTTTTTTGAAGAGAGGGGGGCTGGATTAGGGAGCCGGGTACGTATAAGAAATACCTACCCGGACTCCAAGGAACCTGCCGTATGAGCACCATATCTGGTGACGGGTTGCCTTTAAGCACCTCCTTTTGGACTATGTATTGCTAATGTTGGCTTTTCCAGTTCTGTAAAATGGTTCTCAATGTGCCATACAAAAAGGAACAATACATGAAATGCTTTCAGTAAAACCCCATTTACACTGACAGATGATCGCTCAAACAGTTTGAGTAGCAGTTCTGAGCGATCATCTTCGCATGCTTTATAGTAATTCGCTACTATACAGCTATGCAGGCGCAGCGGGACACTGCCGCTATCTCTTGCCGAACACTACAGCCCGTGCCCAGCTGTGAATTGACAGCAGGACACAGGCACAGAGAATCTTATCAGTGCAGCCGGCTGATAACAGCTGATCGCTCAATTCTAGGAAGCTAGAATTCAGCGATCAGTGACTCGTGCACGAAAACTACAGAGTGTTTCTGCATTTAGACAGAACGAGAATCGCTCAAAAGATTTTGATGCAAATTTTTTAGCGATTCTCGTGTCTAAAATCATCCTTAAAGGGGTTGTCTCGCGACAGCAAGTGGGGGTATACACTTCTGTATGGCCATATTAATGCACTTTGTAATGTACATCGTGCATTAAATATGAGCCATACAGAAGTTATTCACTTACCTGCTCCGTTGCTGGCGTCCCCGTCGCCATGGATCCGTCTAATTCTGATGTCGTCTGGCGTTTTTAGGAGGCTGGAATCGGCAATGGAACGCACAGAGCCCATGGTGCACCATGGGAGAAGACCCGCGGTGCACCATGGGAGAAAACCGCAGTGCATGCCTGGGAAAGGACCGGCGGCCATCTTAGGCAGAAGATTTTTATAACTCCATATTTCGTCGGATCGGTGAGTAGCAAGCGGTTTAAAAACTGCTTTAAATTGCTATTTTATGCCAGGGGGGTGACAGGGGGAATGGGGTATGGTAAAATTTTGAGGTTTGCCGCGAGACAACCCCTTTAAGTGACACCTATTACTAGCAGCACATTAAATAGGAGAGCACAAGTGGGGTGTGCTTTGCATACTAGGCACCTATGGCCAAGAGGGGACACAGGACTAATTAAATTCGCTGATGAACCATCTAGGGCTTTGGGGTCCTTTAAAGATCACACTTAATATAGAGCATTATAGGATAGTAAAGTAGGCCAAGAGCTAAAATTTACACTCCGTACAAGACAGGGGACACAAGCCATGTAAGACAGAAGATGTCTGCAATTACTGAGCCGTTTATATGACAGACTGTCACCATCCACAACACATCATAAGTGGATTTCCCTTGTGTGCAGCCATCTATTAGCACTGTCAGAACGTCGCCACTTAACACAATACTATGAGAGGAGGTCTGACCTCCCAGCCCTATAGAACCAGTAATGAGGACAGCTGCCAGGGAGGTTTTAGTAATAAACTGAACCCTGTAAAATGCCATGTCTCATCTCCGGGCTGGGCACACCGTGCCGCTCATCTCCGGGCTGGGCACACCGTGCGGTCAGGAAGGGACACGGCCGTCTTATTGGGGTAAAAATAAACTACTCTTCTACTTTGGAACAAAGGTCATTACAGATGAAATGCAAAAGACGACAACTGGATTACGGCGGGACAGACCGTGTCAGCGGACTGAGAAGAAGGCCATGTCTAGACGCAGGGCCTAACCTAGCAGGAACATAAGAGTTCAGAAACGAGGCCCACAATACAGACCACCACCACAAGGGGGCAGATTCTCTGCTATGAGAAAAACCCAGCCAAAACTGGTCTATCAGGAGTAGTGCACGGTAAAAGTGGGCAGCGGGAGTGAAAAAAAAATAAAAAAAATACGGAAATTTTAGACCCGAGTTACTAAAGGTACCTTCACACAGTCCGATAGGCGCCCGAATAGTCACTGAAACAGGTGATTACTGACGGCCCGTGTAAAAACAGCCCCCGCCAGGGCACTGAACGGGAAGTCGCTCGGTAGTTGCTAGTCGTTCCGCTGCAACTCGCTCAGTGTAACCAGGAGTTGCTCAAGCTTTGAGCAACTGCATGCTTGCGGAGAATGGAGGCGGGCGGGCAGAAGAGATCTCCGGCAGTCCAAAGAGCCGGACAGTCGTACCATATAAAGGGGCACATTAAGAAGTAGGTTGATGGATGAACTGTTGAACAATCGCTCCATAGACACAGCTGTGCACATTTTATTTCATATTGGCCACTACTATTGTTCAAACTGACCGGACATGATCAGTGTCACCGGGGTGATGGCTCTTTTTGGGTATATACATATATCTTTTAATAGATCTTTCATCCAACTATTGAACAAAAAAAAAAAAAAAACACACAAAAGAGAAAAAAAAAAAAAAACACACTTTCTAGACTAAGGCCGGTCTCACACGACCAGATAGGAGTTGCAGATTCTGTGAGCGATTGAGCCGCAGTAATATGAGGATCACTTAAATGCATTGGATTACGCAGTTCCACTCACATTAGCGGTTCGGAATTCCAGAATCTGCTTGCGGAAAATCTAGCGCAGGATGTTCCATTTTAGCGCAGAATCCGTGACATTGTGCATCATGGCTGCAGATATACCCACAGCCCAGCCTTAAAATGACTGTTGTTAAAGGGGTTGTCCCGCGCCAAAACGGGGTTTTTTTGTTTTTTTTTTAACCCCCCCACCGTTCGGCGCGAGACAACCCCGATGCAGGGGTTAAAAAAACAACCCGCACAGCGCTTACCTGAATCCCGGCGGTCCGGCGTCTTCATACTCACCTGCTGAAGATGGCCGCTGGGATCCTCTGTCTCCGTGGACCGCAGGGCTTCTGTGCGGTCCATTGCCGATTCCAGCCTCCTGATTGGCTGGAATCGGCACGTGACGGGGCGGAGCTACACGGAGCCGGCATTCTGCACGAGCGGCCCCATAGAAGACTGCAGAAGACCCGGACTGCGCAAGCGCGGCTAATTTGGCCATCGGAGGGCGAAAATTAGTCGGCTCCATGGGAACGAGGACGCCAGCAACGGAGCAGGTAAGTATAAAACTTTTTATAACTTCTGTATGGCTTATAATTAATGCACAATGTACATTACAAAGTGCATTAATATGGCCATACAGAAGTGTATAGACCCACTTGCTGCCGCGGGACAACCCCTTTAAGTCTCATCCAAGAAAACAATAGTTTTGTTGACATCATCCATTTTCTTTAACCCCCTTAAAAGGAAGGTCATCAGAAACCAATGCACATCCTCACTACACATTTATGGCCCTTTCACACAGGCCAAGAATCTCGCGAGCCTCGTTTTCCAGACAGAACGAGCTGGTCACGTTAAACGGTACAAATAGCGCGTGATAACAGAAGAGATCCCGGGGACTATATATATTATATATATATATATATCAATGGTTGATTAAAAGTTGTCCGCTGTCAAGTCAGAGTCAAAGAATTTGGATGGAAATCCCATCTAGGAATGATGTCTTGGCAAACGACTATGAACAATCGTCTCTGTGTAAAAGCAAACTGTCCCTCGTATGCGTCAACTTCTCTGAGCGACTACTAGAAGGATCCTTGCTCTGTGTGAAGGTACTATAGCAAGATCATCAGGAGCCGTCCACCGTCTCCTCTATGTGCCAACAGATAGAACTCCACTACCGACGTCATAGAACGTCTGAAGCAGGGAGACTTCTCAAATATGGAAAGACGTTCTAATAACAATCACCCAAATGACCCCATCTACTAAACGGGATACTTCCAATAGATTGGTGTAGAACGATCAAAGAGAATCACCGGTTGTTGTGGCTGTAGATTATTTATACTAAGTTACCAAAGCCAAGAATAAAGTACTTAGCAAACACAAAGGCTCAAAACTATACAAGATGGTGTAGAGATACAAAGATATACTATGGTGGAGACAACTATCCCAGGTACTCAAACACATCATAGAAGTCAGATCGTGGAGGTCGGAGAAGAATTGTACGGCTGTAATCTACAAACCATGGCACTCGGAGCTGGGTAGTTGGTGGAGTACCCTTTCTCTGTTCATGACGGTCACCTCTCTCCACCAAAACCAAAGACCACATCTGCTCATTCACAAAGTTGCTCTGGGGTTCCCATTAAACAGACTATTCAGATCAGGAAAAAAAGACATAAAAGCAACAAAATAAAAGGGAATGAAAAAAAAAAAAAAAGAAAGTTTGCCTGGGGCTCACCAACACATTCACTATGATCAATGCAGAGCCGTATCCTTTAACACGTCACACTACAGGATAGCACAAGGTCATCCACCATAAAGGAAGAGGTAATAAATCTGGGACTCCGAGGCCGCGCCACCGGGCTCACGTCACTGGATAAAAAAACAGTGCGTAAAAAAGATCGCAGCGCTTTATCGGCATTGGAAGCTGCATATCACCGCGTTTGTGACCGCGTACACCGGTGCGTCCCACGCACGCTGCCATGCACTGGCTTCACGGTTGGCTTTTAAACTTTCCTTCTATTTTCGCTCAGTGACACTGCGTAGAAACGCCGCACATACGCAATGCAATTGCGCATGTACAGCGTTTTCGTATGCACCCATAGAGAACAACAGGGCTCCATCGCACATAACACTCGGTAAAATACAACACGTTGTGCTCTTTTTTTCTGCGCAATGAATACACGGAAGCGAGACTGGATTAATGCACATCAGTGTACTTTCACGGACTCCATTCACCGTGTCTTATGCGCGTGTAATACACGATTAAATTACGCTCATGTGCGCCCGGCCTTACTCTAACAAGAAAAAACAAAAAAAACTGTAATTTGTGCCCAAGAAAGCGGCTGCAAAGTTGACAGTACCAAATATTTGAAATGATGTCCAATCCCCCAATTATCTTCTCCTTGCCTGACTATAGCGCTCCCTGATAAAGCCATCAAAGTATGGAAAGCTACAAACTATTCCAATGACAGCCATAACTTGTAGTCACCAAAATAAAGATGACCCGCAAAATTCCACAACCTATTATTACAAGTTTATGGGGTTGACAATTATAATATGTTAGCGAGGTTTATACAGTGCTGCAGAGCGATCCATCCGCATACCAGGCTGAAGCTATAGCGGAGCTGTAAAACACACCTCTTACCTGCAGCACACCTGTAAATACAAGGCGGCTGAGTCACGGCTGACCTTCTGTACCTCCTTGCTGCTTTACGACGCACACTAGATAAGTGGCTCGTGTCCTACCGCTGCGGCGTACTTACTCTATTAAAATGGTGAAATCAAGGTTTTCATCACCATTGTGATAAAATAATCATAAACATAATGTATGTTTTTACCTGCCTTAATACTGTCTACCTGTTCTCTCTGGCAGTTCTGAGAGGAGTGCAGTCATGCCTGCTGCACAGCACCTCCTTCCTCTGCTCTGCAGAGGCGGAGCTTTACTACTGAGCATGTGCAGATCTGTTTGTTTGTGTCGTATACAATTCCACAGTTCTCGTCTGATTTGAGTGACATTTTGCATGATGAATGCCAACGTAATAAAAAAAAAAAAACGGAAACTCCCCGACTTCCTGTGTAATTTCCAACAGCAACCAATCACAGCGCAGCTTTCATTTCTTACACCGCTGCGGTCACTCAGCTCCCTGTAAAAGTACATTTAGCACAGGAAATTCTTGCTACAATCTTAAAGGAGTCAGGAATGATAAGAGAACCGTCCGCCGCCGGCACTTCTATGGCGCGGCGTCCACATTCTGCACCTTGTGACACATACCTGTGTCTTGCGGCCTAGATGGCTGCCCATAAACACCACACCTTACGACAACACTTCCAGCAGGTTACTATTTGCTCCTCTTACTGGCAATTATAGCAGACAGCAGATAACACACAGCTAGTTAGTGTTTATTCCAGGAAGGGGGACGTACACCATCCTTATAATACCTTCATAATTATTATCATATTGTCTCATAATTACGGAGTCCAGAGGATTATTACGCTTGTTATTATGCTGCCTGATGTGGCATCGAGTCTTCTTATGAGCAAGCGAGTTCCTGAGAACATGTGCGAGCGGATTTGGATGAACGGCGCCTTCTTTACTCAAGTTCTCCGTGACATCTCACTGCTAGAAGCGCTTACAGGATTTCATGTCACACGGGCCTTATGATAGTAAAGATAAAGGTCTTTTAATTGTCCTTTTGGTTAATAGCGTTCATAAAACAGGGAGGAAAATGGCAGTTTTGGCTCAACGAGAATCGTACAGGCGGCCCGGGCGCCAATGAGCGGGTGAGGATGTCATTAACTTGTACCATCGGGCATACGAGAATCGTGAGAGGGGCATAAGCGTATTTATTAATGGCTGATGACTGACCTAGTATCAACAATCCAGTGATCAGTTGACAAACAAGCAAACTCATTTGTCGGTCAACGGCACCTCGTATACAAATATTACAAGTCATTGTTTACATTGGGGAGATGTCCCACTAACGACGATGAAACTGCAAGTCAACGAACCATTGTTCCGTCACACCTACTGACACGTTTGTGTAAAAGGACCTTAACGAGGGGCGATTATCTCCCAAATAATTGCTCGAAACAGCCATCTTTGGCGATAGTGGTCCCGCGAACACAAAGCCACCGAGCGGGAAATCTCAGTCATTGATCAGATGATTGAAACAAAAGAGACTTCTCACTCGATGTAAATAGGAGCCATTTAACCCTTAAATGACTGCCTTCTTGCAGTGAATGGAGGCGGGCGGCCAGAAGAGATCTCCGCCCGCCCGGTAGGACGACAGTCAGGTGATTATGTACCCGATGGCGGTCCCGTGGTAATAACTGCTGCCCAAAGTTGCCGTTTCCAGTGAGAATTCAAGTGATAATCGCTCCATAAAAATGTAACATCTTCTTGAATGTTTGTAACTTTAGTCCTAACATTACATGGCAGATAGATAGATAGATACAAAGGGGGAGGGGGGTAAGGAGTTCTAAAACTTTGTTTTGTTTTTCCGTGCTGTACCCCGATGTATCCTCATTGACGTCCCTCAGCGTGTTCTGTGAGCTCGCCCTGCAGACAAGTGACACACAGTTACACCCCAGTTGCCATTCTCCCCCTCCAGCATCCTTTAGCTGATGGATCTCCCATCAGGTTAGAGGCAACACTGTGTCCTGAAAAGACCCGACAAGCCGTAAACCACGGAGGGGCCGCAGTGTAAACCAAAGAGCCGGCATCAGCAAACTACAGAATGAGCTGGTGATGTGCGCACAAACAATACATCACAGAAGAGGCCGGTCTGCTAATGATGCAGCGCCGGCATGATCTCTGACACTGCAGCGGGGCCACATTCTTGGGGGAAATCACAGCTTTATTTTAAAAAAGCATTAAAAATGCTCCATGTCACCCTACATCACTGCAGAGACTTCAAATGGTCATTATCAGCGCTGCCAGAGTAACAGGAAACAATGGGGGAGACTTATCAATACTGTAATGGGGAGCTGGTACCATCTAATAACCAACAGAACGGCCGTTGGCAGAGAGTTAAAGGTGGCACAAAGCGCATCGCTGGTCGCACGGACACCTGACCGTCTTTACCAGTTGTATATAATCAATAACTTACAAACAAAACAAACAGATATTCAT
The DNA here is from genome assembly GCF_035609145.1 of Eleutherodactylus coqui. Classification (NCBI taxonomy): domain Eukaryota; kingdom Metazoa; phylum Chordata; class Amphibia; order Anura; family Eleutherodactylidae; genus Eleutherodactylus; species Eleutherodactylus coqui. The sequence continues at coordinate 198,003,344 of NC_089841.1, read as the reverse complement.
CTTATATCCCGTGAATAAGGCGTGAGCCACATTGTACTACACCCTCTGAGCGAAAAACAAATATACACACATTTTATATATATTTTACACACACACACATATATAATAAATAAATAAATAAAACACACATATATATATATATATACACACACACGATAAGCCAGAAGACTGTTGATACTCGATGCCCTAGCGAGACGAGAGAAATCTCCAGCACTGCCCGCCCCCCTGCTGGCCGCTCCGTGTGCGAGACAGTTCTGCTAGCTCCCGTGCAAGATGCAGGGAAGCAAGAACAAACAGGGACGAGTGTCAGGCATTGTTTGCCCGACAGTCGTCCCGTGTAACGGGGCCTTTATACGCAAGTGAATGACATCATTGAATGGCTGTGATTCGTTCATCAAGCCCTGGCTGTGATTGGCTGGCACTCGATCCAATCACAGCACTTGCTTGCTGGAGGTGGGGGAATTAGCAGAGAGATGACAGCGGGGAGGATTACAGAGCAGCCCACCGCACTGCTGGGGAGACCATAGTGGGGGACACAGACGCCGGCTACGATTTGAGTATTGAGTTTTTGTTTTTTTTTACCTAGTCTAGCTAGGCTTATACTAAGCTTTCCCAGTTTTTTTGTTGTAAAATTAGGTGCCTTGGCTTATACTCGAATATGAATATATATATAATGATACACATATACATATACACATACATATACACAAAATGTGTAAATATGGATCAGACAGCTCCAACAGCCACTACCTGTCACTGGTAATTCTTTAACTATCGCTATACGTACTAGTGAGAGGCCACAAAGCGACACACAGTATTCTGCACCGTCACCTGACTGTCATGCCTCCTCTACACCCCCATTTAACTTTGCCGTGTATCAATAATCGTGGCGGACACGTATACGTATAACGCGGCAGAAGTGAAGGCGAGGCCTCGGCAGACAAGAGAAACAACATTGCCGCCCACCGATGTAAGTATCCGTTACACGGGCATAAGGAGGGCGGGGAAGAACAGCTGCCCACAAACCCCATTTATGTGCAGCCGTTGTATAAAGGCCGAGTGATTATGAGGGTCGGGTGCCCAGGCGGGCGGCTGAGAGCAGCGTCAAATCCTTTCCATGTTAGAGGCGAAGAAATTCCTTCCGGAAGAAGGGGATGAAGCACCCACTAATTACTGATGGCGGCACTGGTGAAGACAGCGCTGCCCGCGTCACTTGTCATTATACAGTAGAGTGTAAGCTCTTGGGAGCAGCGTTGCCTCTGCACTATACAGTCACCTGTGTTATGACCATGCAAATAACTAAAGCAAGAGAGAATGCTTTCATAAAGTGGAGGTCCGGTGTAACCCCCCACGGACAAGGTTGGGAGCCCCAACACACAGCTCCGACCAGTGGGGGGGCGCCGAATCCACGAACTAGACAACAATCGTGTGCCCAGGGCTCACCAGGCTACATCTTGGCTACTATATAGAGATTTTCTTTCATCCGCTGGCCCACTATGCGAAGCAGGAGCCACAGCTGTCTGACAGCACCAACATACTAAGGCTATTGAGGCAGAGTATTATTAGAAGTGATTGTCACCAGCTTTTAGTACCCCTCTCTGAGGGCAGCACAGGGTAGTGCCAGTCGCACTGATTACAGTGATATGTCTGCTGCGTGGATCTCTGCAGTAGTTTGGGAGAAACTTGTCTTTTATCAGTAGCAGCACATGCATAGAGGACTACTTATAGTAGTCCTGGATATTCATGAGCTGCAGGTTAGCTCCGCCCTCCAATCACTGACAGCCATCTGCCTATTACTGTGCATAGAGAGAGAGCTGCCAATCATTGGCTGGAGGGCGCGGTGGGTGTGGCTAGCTGCAACTCATGAATATACAGGACTACTTCTGTGTTCCAGTGCTACTAATTAAACGCAAGTTTCTCCAAAACAACTGCACAGATCCACACAGCAGACATATCAGTGTAATCAGTGTGACAGGCGCTACCGGATGGTGAACATGTCGACGGTGTCTTGAAGTACAGGAATACGTCCCGCTGGGCGCTGACTGTATGTACCTGTATTCACCAACACATGTTGTCTGACACTCCTACAGGTGGGTCATCAGCAGAACAAAGGTAAGTAGGTAGAAGAGCGCCGCTCCGAGCCACGCGGGTTTCATTTTCAGGTTGACGATAACAATCCAAAAGTATCTCAACACCTTGGATATTACATTCTTGGGTTTGTCCGGCCTGCGTGTAAGCGTTCCTCCTGTACACAGCTGCGCCTGTAAGACTGATTTCACACAGGTGTATTATGGGTCCATATCAGCACCCATATTATGGGCAGGTATCCTACGCAATGGTGTTTCTACTCACCTAAAGCCACAGCATCATAACCTGAGCGGCCGTAGTTTGCAGTCGGGTTTGGACACTTGTCCATAATAGGAACCCAAAAATGAGTCCATAATACACTTGTGTGAATGTGGCCTAAGGCCGCCTGCAGACGGGCGGGTGGGATCCGGCAGCGAGAATTCTCACCGCGGGACCCAACCTGAGCGCCTGCAGAGAGCAGCGCGTACTCACCCGCGCCCCCGGCTCTTTCATGTGCCGGCTGGCGCATGAGCAGACCAGAGGCGGCGGCGGGTGAGTAACGCACAGAAATAGAGCATGCCGCGGTTTGTTTGCCGCACGATATTTCGCACGGTTTGTTAACGCAATCCTATGCAGGCTTCCAGCAGCGGAAATCCCGCTGCGGAATTTCCGCCCGTCTGCAAGTGGCCTAAGGAAGAGCATGAGCCATACAGCTCCTCAATACAAAGCCGCACGTCCTCGGTGTGCCGCCATAGTGCCCTATGTTGTATGTGTGGAGATATTCTTCCCTATGGAAACCCTTATAGCTCGGTACAAAAGACACCCGACATATAACAGCATGCGTGGAAACACTTAAAAGGGGTAGTATTGTATTGCTAACCTATTCCCGGGACAGGTCACCATAGTTGATCGGTGGAGGCTCTGCCACTCAGAAGCCGTGGCGACCAGCTGTCAGCAGGGATGGAGCTAGACGCTGACAGCTCTGTCCGTACTGTGGCAGTCCGGGATGGTAGCTGCAAGCACAGTTCCATTAAATTCAATGGGAGTTATATCTGCAATGACCAACAAGCTGCCACGCTATAAATAAGCTCCATCACCAGTGACAGCGGGCACCATAGCAGCTAATCACTGGGGATGCCAAGCAGTAGACCTCCGCTGATAACTATTGATGACCTATCCTAAGAATAGCTTATCAATAGTCCTGAAATACCGGATTTTGGCTGCATTCACCCATAATACTGCTCTGTGTGTAAGCCATAGATTTAGGCCTCCTGACCACGGGAGGATTTGCTTTGTGAAATTTGGAACGGGATTCCACGTCCGGATTCTGCAGCAAATCAAGCCCATAGCATATGAGAATACGCGATTTTCTGTCCACGAGCGGAAAAAGATTGCGATTTTCCGTTCGCGGGGGAGAAATCGCAGCATGCTGCGATTTTGTGTGGGCTATGCATGGCCAGCTCCACTTAAGTTAACGCCTGTCTGATACGTATGGAGGCGGCTCGGCTTTCCCCCAATATCATCAGGGATGCTGCATTTCAATACCCAGCAGATAAGCTGGCACCAAAGCTGTCCACCAGTGGCTTACCTCCCCAAACATGTCCAAAGCATAAAAAAGGGTCCCGCCCGCCAGAAGCCACGTTGTGGAGGAACTCCTCCCTAGAGGTATGACTTCTACAGAATACGGCGCCACGGCCGCAGGGACTCCAGGATGGGCGCCATCACATGACGGGTAAAGTGTCTTATCACCAACAACCTCCATCTACAAGTTGTACTGAAGGCCCCCACGGAAAATAGGCGCCTTACGGAATACCGCATGCAAATGGAATAACTAAAACGTGCCGCATTAAGGCCGGTGTCACACGTCGTAAGCGCATTTGCGCCCGCTTGCCTGTGTTTTACTGTACTCGCACGCAAAAAAAAAAAACGCACAACCTTGCTGCCATTCATTGAAATGGGCAATTAGTGTAATCACTTCATTCTGTGCCCACGCCCTACGCAAACACCCAGGAACATAGAGCGTGCCAAACAAAACCCGCTTATGTGAACGAGCCCATCGGGTTCCATTCACTGCGCGCAAATACGTTAATGTGAATCCAGTCTAAGGCCGGCTGCACGCGGATTTATGCGTAACTGCACATGCGTAGCGCAACTTTTTCACATGATGGACAAAGCTTTTTTTTTTGCGCACGTCTGTTTACTTCGCCACGCTTTTTCTGCCTGCGGGGCTTTTCGTTTTTTTTGCGCCTGCGCAACACAAACACGCAATGCCTGAAATATCTAACGAGTTCTCTTTCCATTGGAATTGCGTAACGTTTAATGCATCTCCTTGTGTATTTCCCGCACATTTGCGCCGCGCCCCCCATTGATTTCTATTGGGACCTTTGCTGCGCAGAAACGCTGAAAAACACGGCACATTCTATCTTTTTTTGCGCAGTCAAAATTCGCACGTCAACGAATCCCTTGAAATCAATCCTGTATATTGCGAAAGCAAACTTTGCGTGCGCAAATCCATCCGTGTGCCGCCGACCTCAGCGTGCGATCCATCATCCCATCCCAAAAATGTCATTATTACGGCCGCAAATCCCATTCCAACGGTAATAACCTAAATCAGCGGCGTCACCCCACCAGTCAATCCGCCGCGCGCTTGGGATCTGTGGCTACGGTATAACACGGGTATTGCGTGAATCCGCCATAATACTGTACCAAGACCTGATGATGATGGTGAATCTACTGCTGATCTTCGCGGACGATGCAACCCGCTTCTGCATCACCGGATCCGCCGCCGACTACTATCTACACGGCGCAATGACGACGCCAGCAATTAGGGCAGCAACGAAAATCCACCAAAAACTAAAGCACTAGTCGTCTATGGCGCCATGACCGCGATGGTCGCAGCGCTGACAGTAAACACGGAGCCTATAGATGGGGATATACAGCACGGAAAAAGGGGAAACACCCAAAATCAATGGAAAATGGCAGAAAACGAAAAGTGACAGCAATCCAGGCGCGTCCGTGCCCACAGTGCCCGGGCATGGTGGCGGCACAGGTGGGCACCATTGTCTAGAGGTACACAGCAGGTGCCAGTATATACCCTATATACACATACATGACATATAGACATCTCCCACATGGGTATAACATGGGCACACAGCAATGGCCGGCAGGCTGCCAGCGGTGGAGCCTCCACAGCTGCCGGCAGTGATGGGGATGCTGCCGCCCGCACACTATGCTGGACGAGGAATGGCGAGCATTCACCGGGCACTCACCGGCTCCCCGCTCCGTCCTCCCGGCTCCCCGCCGACGCCGCTGTGAGGGATGTGCTGGGACTCCGCCGGCTGCTCCTCCCGCCCTGCCAGGGCAACCACGAGCGGTGCAGCGAGCCCGGCCGGCAGCACGGAGATGTACCGGGAGGAAGTGAAGATGGCTGCTGAGAGGAATTGAATGGCTTCACATCTCCCCCTCCCTCGGTGTGAGTCAGTGTGATCAGGGCTGGGAGGAGGAGACAAAGCCGGGCACCCCGAGCGGCCACAGGTGGTGGCACAGGGCAGCGCAGCCTCCGCCGCCCATCCCCGTGGGGCCCCCGTGGCCCCTCAGCTCCTTCATAAAGCCTTTTCCCACCGCTTTGTGGTCTGATTTGCACTAGAATACCAGCCTTCTAGATTCACCACTGATTTGCGCCAAAAAGAATGAAAGGTGATAAACAGCGCCGCTTTTTAAAGATCCACTTATTAAAAGAGGTGTGCGCCATATTTATGAGGCTGAAAATAAGCGCAGATTAGCCGAGTAAAATGGGTCAAGATAGCAGAGCGTGGCGTGTTTTATGGCGCCCGCTCTGTATTTTACGGCGCCCGCTCTGTATTTTACGGCGCCCGCTCTGTATTTTACGGCGCCCGCTATATATGTAATGGCGCCCGCTCTGTAGTTGATGAATTTGGCACAATTTTTTTCGCGCAAACCAAAAGCTTTCCTGCAGTGTGGACCCGCGGATGGCAGCGGTTTTCGCCTGCGTATGACGGCGCACCTCCTGCTCTGTCGCTGAGTGACGTTTCGTATAAACGCCCCACGTACGTAATGTGATTGCATCTGTGCAGCGTAAAAAAAAACGCTCGTACAAATTGTGGCGCATCTCCGCCTCTTCCGCCTCCTCTATTGTCGGATTCCTGACCAATGTGCGTCTTTTTCAGAAACCTAGTCCAAATTTGGGGCATTTCGAAAAACATTGGCACATTTACTCATTTTTCCAGCTCTTCTGAATATTCCGCACATTTCCAAGTAGCGCTCGCCTCTTTCCTAAATATGGCGCAGATTACGGCTGTCGGGAGCTAATAGAAAACTGGCGCAAATGTCATCTTAATAAATAGGCCCCGCTGGCGTTATGGTCCGCAACGCTTAAGGTTGGCCATTATAGCGCCACGCAGTGTTGCAGTCTGCCAAGAAGAACACTGATGGCTCCGGTCATTACAGGCGTGAAGAGGAAAAAGCGTACAATGTGACGGATCGGGTCAATAGGAACATAGCCTAAGGCCTCGTACAAACGCCGCCCGATATCACGCTCGCCAACATGCGATTTACCCGCGGATGCGTGGTGTTTAAAAACGCCTTTGATCACTTTAGGTAAAGTGGCGATCCTGCGGCGCGGCTTTCAGCGCGAAGGATCAGCAAGTGTTTCCTATTGTTCTCAATGGACAACCTCGTATCGCACTCACGTGCGCGCCGTGCGAGGCGTTTCCCCGTCCCGTTGAAAACAATGGCCGACGTGATGCATTACCGCCCCACAGAGTGTACATCCGCACAGGGCAAGTCCGCAATGACGTGTGTACCCGCTGCATGCCAACAATGCCCATACACTATCTTGGCGTGTAATATGTGCCAAGGTAGTGCATGCCACAATATTTTTTTCCGTGTGTATGTCTCACACTGCGCGGAGGCGGAGTGAAAGTCTATGGAATATTGGTACAGCGTATTAAATGTAAGGTTCTGATTGACGTTCGGTGACCCCTTGGCAAGAGACAAGGCTCAAAGTTAATGCGCCATTTTGCTTGTCCGTTATTGACTAGAATAGAGCCCAGTGTCCACGGGCGGATTTGAATTGCGGATGATCGCCTCCTATAGGGTAACATGGGCATCTACTAAATACCCTGCGTTGGTACGAAAGCTCGCTATTATTACATCATGTATTTTTGTTAGCCATTAAAAGGTATCATATCTACAAGATTACGTCGTTTCTCTTGCTGAGAACAATCACACTTTGCTCTACTGGCTAACACCGTACCAGATCTTTGTTTTCATTATACCTCTTTACAAGTCACTGGTCAGACCACACATGGAATATTGTGTACAGTTTTCGGCACAGATACTCAAGAAGGACATATCAGTGTTTGAGCAGGTACAGAAGAGGGCAACTAAAGTAATAAATGGAATGGGCTGATTACAATGTCCAGAGAGGTGATCAAAATTGGGATTATTTAGTTTAGAAAAAAGACGCCTGAGTGGTGAGCTAATAAGTATTATAGGAGGGCAGTACCAGTAATGGCCTTTAGGGGGCTTGAGAGCAGACTTTCTGAAGGAATATTTGGCAGGGAAAGGATCTAGTCTGAGAATCAGGGCTAATGCCAACAGCTGGATTTCTGCCGCGTTTTACGCAGCGTGGCCCCGCAGCTATTAGGTTCTATTGAACCTAATAGCTCAATGCTCACGAATAAACCGCAGCATATTCTAAATAAGATGGCGATCTGATAAAGATGGCGATCTGATGAGCTAACAACTCCCAAGTTGTCACACAATGTATAAATATATCAGGACAATACAAGGATCTCTCCCATGATCTGTTTATGCCCAGGACTTAGACGGTAACAAGAGGGCATCCTCTACGTCTAGAGGAAAAAAGGCTTCATCACCAACACAGGAGGAGGTTCTTTACTGTAAGAGCAGTGAGACTGTGGAACTATCTGCCTGAGGATGTGGTGAGGCAAATTTGATAAAAGAGTACAAGAAGGCCTGGATGCCTTTCTTGAGTGTAATAAAATTACATGTTATATCACTGATTACTTGAGGAAGGAACTATTTTCCCTTAACCCTTTCCAATCGAATGTCGGGCCTGCCCCGACATCATCATTTCCCTCCACAGCTCCGATGTCGGGGCAGGCCCGACACTGCAGTGCAGGAGTGCATCTGCACCTGATCATCAGACACATCAGGTGCAGATGCACTCCTGCACTGGTCCTCATTGAGGACCACCGAGAAGAAGGCAGAAAGGGTTTTTAACCCTTTCTGCCTTCTCCTTTACACATTACATAGCGCTCAATTAGCGCTATGTAATGCAGGAGTTTCCGGCCGGCGTTCATGTGACCGCCGGTGTCACCAGACCCCCAGCGGTCACATGAACGCCGAGCTGGGAGCCTGCACTGTGGGGGGGGGGGGGGGGGGCTGCTTACCTGTCCGGCGTCTTCCGCATCCTCCCTTCTGTCTCCCGACTCGGCGATCATGTGACCGTTAGGTGCCACCTGACCCCAGCGGTCACATGATCACCGAGCCGGGAGGCAGAGGGAGAATGCAGAAGACGCCGGACAGGTAAGCAGGCCCCCCCCCCCCCCACCCCTCCCCACGGTGCAGTGAGCACCTGCACCCTCCTGAACTCTGTCAGTTCAGGAGGGTGCAGGGAAATGTATTTTTTCTCATCCATTCTCCCCAGCTCCAATTTATTTGGAGCTGGGGAGAATGAATGAGAAAAAATAATTGGATTGGGAAGGGTTAAGTGAGGAAAATTGGCCTCTACCTCATTGGAGTTTTTGCCTTCCTGTAGATCAACATTGGGGGGTAATAGGCTGAACTGGATGGACATGGGTCTTTTTTCAGCCTAACATACTGTGTTACCAGAGGACGGATGAGAAGTGGAACCTAGCTTCCTCCAACTTCCCACTTGTTGGGCACCCCATTATGAGATCTATAACAGGGCCCCCACCTACCATGTGTCATTTAAGCACTAGTGTATTCTCATATTGCAAAGGGGTCTGGGCCCGCTCAGGCACCGATGCAATGATGCAACTGCTACCTGGCTGTGGCCCTGGTGTTTCTGAAAAAAAAACCTGTAAATCTCCTTTAAATATTAACCAAGTTACACTGAGATCACAATGAAAATAAATTCTGTATGACACATGAATACTGCTGTTTCTCTGGCAGAATAGCAGATATCTAAATTATATCATTTACATGCAGTATAATCTGAGATTGTACAGACAATAATGGACTGTACTGTAGTAAAAAAAAAAAGTCCCTACCCAGCGCCACCTAGTGGTACATCTGCCTTATAACCTGATGAGGGTGTTAGGGCGCTTTCACATGGCAGTTTTTGTGTTCAGTTCTTTGGGAGCCAAAACCAGGAGTGGGTCCAAAATATGGAAGAACTCCAAATCTTTCCATTTATTCTCTCTCCACTCCTGGTTTTGGCTCACAAACAACTGAACACAAAAACTGTCATGTGAAAGCACCCTTAGGTCTCCCTCACACCGGCGTTTGCAGAAGTGCAGCGTTAAAACTGCTGCGTTTTCTGCAGATTCCGCCCGGTTCCAGCATGCGTTATGCCAGCGTTTTGGCTGCGTTTTCAGCACAGCTGAAAGCGCAGCCAAGGCTGCTGATAAAAGAAAAAAGATCAATACTCACCTAGCTGGTGAAGTCGCTGTCCCCGATGCTGCTGTGCGGACCTTGTGAAGTCGGCCGAATGCTCTGATTGGCTAAGCGCCGTTGAGTGACAGCTGGCTGAGCCAATCAGAGCCAGCACTGGATGCGTCCAATCACAGCCATTCAATGAATAAATGGCTGTGATTGGAAGCATCCAGCGCTAGCTGTGATTGGCTGAGTGGGCTGTCACTCAGCGGCGCTCAGCCAATCAGAGCAATCTCTCGTTGGAGGCGAGGATTTCAAATCCCCATCACCAGTGAAAAAGTTTCCCAGCCAGCTGACAAGTCCCAAGAGCGCATCCCGATGACAGCGACATCACCTGTGAGATGAGTATTGATTTTTTTTTTTTTACTCAGGTAGTGTAGCTAGGAAGTTTGGCGCAGCCAAAAGCGTGGTACCAAGTTGTGCCGTCTTTTTAGCAGAGCTGAAACCACTGCCCATTCATTTCCATGGGCAACGCAGGGCTAAAAACAGACAAAAATAGGACATGCAACGCTGCGTGAGCAGCCCCATTGAAATGAATAGGGGCGTTGTACAGCGTTTACCCTGTGCTGAAAAAGCAGCGCTAAACGCTGTACAAAAACGCCCGTGTGAGGGAGGCCTAAGCGTATGCTCAGTAGATATATACCGTGTAAGGCTTTATTTACACGTCAGTAGTCAAAAATACAGAAGAGATGCAAATATATCCTCCATACTTTCTCTCTGTAGGTTCCACTCCTGGTTTTGGCTTTCAGATACTGATAAAAACTACCGACGTCTGAATAAGACCTAAGGTTGTTCCACTGCACAACAGAATCTAAGAAAAGGGTGCCAAACCACTGCATACAAACAGAAGGAACTCTGCACCCCAAGGAAAGTCCAAGTGATAATGTATTCACGAGTAAGGCAACACGCTGTACATGATTGGCTCGTCCATAGCTAGCAGTTTGAACTTCCTGGTGATGCAGAGCTCCTTTTATTGGGGGGGGGGGGGGGGTGTGTGTGTGTGTGTGTGTGTGTGTGTGTGTGTGTGTGTGTGTGTGTGTGTGTTAATTTACTGGTTTAGAAATGGTACCAGTGATAAATACAACTCGTCCCACAAACAAAAGCCCTCCTGTACCTGAAAAAATCTTTAAAAAGTTCAGATTTCTTGAAAGTGTGCATGGAAAACTGTAAATGATAAAAACAAGAAAGCTGGAAGAGGTTAAATATTTTCCTTGTGTCTCTAATGACTAGATATAACCAGGCTACCACTATTGTCCTATTGGCGTCTCTATACTCAACTAATTATATATATATATTAATGTATATAGAGCCCCTCTAACCTCTAAATACTAACATGTATGCCATGTCACATGAAGTCTGCAGATCTTGTGGGACAAGACATGCATTTGAGGCTAGAACTCCTCAGATTGCTGCAGGTGGGAGGAGTCTCAGGCGATGATGCAACAAGAAGAAAGTGACACTTGGCAGTTGGTCCAAATGTCAATTTATGGATAGATGTTAACTTTTGGTGATGCTGACAGGAAGTGGATGTTGTAAACTCACCACCACATTATACTCTGCAGTAGTAGCAAAATAGAGAAGAGGCAAAATAAAAATTCAGAAGAATAGTAGTGACATCATCAAACTACTAATGATCACTTGTCCGTGAGTATGTGTGTGGGTGCTTCTCATGCTACGCCCCTTGTCACATAACGGTGACATCATTGCAGGTACTACAGCATATGTAAAACACAGAGCCTGACCAAGAGAAGAATAACAAAGTTGGGGCTCTTGGAAAGGGAAAACAAAAATAACAAAATGAGAATACAACTAAACCATCATTATCTTGACAGGAGACACCGACCTACCGCCACCACAGAAATCCAGCAGGCTAAAAGACCTGCGGTGATGTCACTTCCACATGACCAGTGCTTCTGTGGGATGAGCTATTCTGGAGTTTGTTAGAAAGTACTGTATACTGGATAAGCACCAACCCAAAGAGCCACCTACAGAGCCAAATAGCAGATGTCAGGACCTGTGATGATGTCACCATCATGTGATCACCTGTGTGGGTGGAGTCAGGGATCACTTGATCAGGGGCTGATCACTGTATCCAGGAGTCTGCTGTTGCTGGTTGTCATCATTGCTGGATGAGCTGAAGGGATCAGGATGTAGTAGAGCTATGTGTGTGATGTGTGGGAATCAGGATGGATGTAGTACAGCTGTGTGTGTAATGTGTGGGAATCAGGAGGGATGTAGTACAGCTGTGTGTGTAATGTGTGGGAATCAGGAGGGATGTAGTACAGCTGTGTGTGTAATGTGTGGAAATCAGGAGGGATGTAGTAGAGCTGTGTGTGATGTGTGAGAATCAGGAGGGATGTAGTAGAGCTGTGTGTGTGATGTGTGAGAATCAGGAGGGATGTAGTAGAGCTGTGTGTGTGATGTGTGAGAATCAGGAGGGATGTAGTAGAGCTCTTTGTGTAATGTGTGGGAATCAGGAGGGATGTAGTAGAGCTGTGTGTGTGATGTGTGAGAATCGGGATGGATGTAGTAGAGCCGTGTGTGTGTAATGTGTGGGAATCAGGATGGAAGTGATAGAGCTGTGTGTGTAATGTGTGGTAATCAGAGTGGATGTAGTAGAGCTGTGTGTGTAAGGCTGCATTCCCACGAACGTATATTGGCTCGGTTTTCACGCCGAGTCGATATACGTCGTCCTCATGTACAGGGGGGGGGGGTGGAAGAGCCAGGAGCAGGAACTGAGCTCCCGCCCCCTCTCTGCCTCCTCTCCGCCCCTCTGCGCAGAGTTGTGTGGTGCCACCAGAAACACTGGTGCTATAATTTCCTAACAATTAATAGTAATATACATAAGGATTACAAATAGATACGTATATTTTGATGACAATATACATAAGCAAGGCCAATAAATTGGATTACATTATATATAAACAAAAGCAACTCAGTCAGTGGATTACAATAAACACACACAAGCAAAGACCAGTTAACCAATGGATAATAATACTCATCGATGAAAAATATCAAGCACCTACAAGGAGTGGCGGAATGAAATGAAACTTTCTCTGTGTGATTGCAAAGTTGATATAAGTAAGTGATTATAATATCAGAGTAAAAAGAAAAGTGACCCCTTGACAGGAAGCTCTAGTACCCTGTTGTACCACCTCTAGCTTGGATACAAGATGTGATACGAGCGGGAATGGAGGCTCTAGTACCCTGTTGTACTACCTCTAGCTTGGATACAAGATGTGATACAAGCGGGAATGAAGACTCTAGTACCCTGTTATACAACCTCTAGCTTGGATACAAGATGTGATACGGGGAGACATGGAGGCCCTAGTACCCTGTTGTACTGCCTCTAGCTTGGATACAAGATGTGATACGGGCAGGCATGGATGCTCTAGTACCCTGTTGTACTGCCTCTAGCTTGGATACAGGATGTGATACAGGTGGGCATGGAAGCTCTAGTACCCTGCTGTACCGCCTCTAGCTTGGATGCAAGATGTGATACGGGTGGGCAAGGAGGCATACAGTTTTATATGGTATCCTTTGGCCTATTGTGCCACATTTGCTGTAACTGAGCCTCTAGATCGAGTAAACTCGTAGGCTGTCGAAGTTGGTGTTTCAGATGGTCCCATACATGTTCTATTGGCAATAACTTTGGTGACCGGGCAGGAAATGTGACAATGTTGTGGATACATTCCTATGACCCCCTTGTGTGTGCAGCCAAGCATTATCCTGCTGGGAAATGCCTCTTGGAAGCCACCATGAGATGAACACATGTGGCTGCAGGATGTCCTGAACATATCGCTGATCTGTCATTGTCCCTCGTACCACTACTAGGGGTGACCGACTGTTGTAAGCGATGCGCCCCAGACCATCACACCAGCAGTGGGGGCAGTGTGCTGATCCACAGCAAGGCAGGATTGACGCGCTCATCCCTAGGTCTCCGGACATGAACACGGCCGTCATCAGTGCCCAAACTAAAGCTAGATTTGTCGCTAAGGTCAACCCAGCAGTCCAGTTTTATTGTTCACGACACCAGTGCAAACAGAGGCAACAGTGGATGGGTATCAAAGGCAGTATACATAATGGGCGCCATGAGACCAAATATCCTTCAGTCAAGCGCCTGGAAAAGGTTCTGACAAACACAGGGTCCTGTAATGATTGTCACTTGTCTGTGGATAGGGGACAACAAAACAGTTGGAGCTATTCGTGCTTGCCGAAAGATCAGATGATCCTCTCTACTGGTGGTGTATTGAGGGCATCTTGTGTGCTTGCCTTCGCGCATCCACTGGTCCCAAAACCTCCTAACAGTCTGGTCAGAACAACCAAGGGGCAGGCAATTCATCAACAAGACCTTTCAGCTTTACACATTCCAATAATGCGCCCCTCTCAAAGTCTGTTAACTGCGCATAATCTCTATGATTGCGGCGTAGAGGCGTCTAGCGGTCAACAAGCTCTACACAAGTGGGCAAAGAGGTCACTACACACAAGGAGCCTCTGGGAGCCTTTCTTTAGGCCAAAAGTGGAAGCACTTTTGGAGCCTCAGCTGTCAAGACTGTCTATCTAATCACCACGCAACTCAAATTATTTTCATATCTGCCTGAGATGTTACTGCATGCCAAGTTTTGTAGCAAAATAACAACTTCTAGGAGCTTGATTTTTTTTTGACAATGAGTGTATATACAAGTTAGGGCTACCCAGCTCCAAACATCTGTGTAAATCATCAAACTGAACTCCAGTACCTTTTTTTTTTTTTTGCTGACCTGCACCACCACTGCTTTCCAGCCAGCTTCAGATTTCCTCTTGTAATTTAAAATGGCCAGCAGGGAGTACATCTCCCACAATGCCCCATCGCCTGTTAGTGAGGAGTGCGCATTTATAACTGGTACAGGTTTAGGGCTTATTTAGACGACCGTATATCGGCTCGGTTTTCACGCCGAGCCGATATACGGTGTCCTTGTCTGCAGGGGGGGGGGGATGGAAGAGCCAGGAGCAGGAACTGAGCTCCAGCCCCCTCTCCGCCCCTTGCCACTATTTGCAATAGCAGGGAGCGAGACAGGGGCGGAGCTAAGTCCCACCGCTTAGCTCCACCCCCGTCCACCCCTCCCATTGCAAATAGTGGCGAGGGGGGGGGAGCTCAGTTCCTGCTCCTGGCTTTTCAATCCCCCCCCCCTTGCAGACAAGGACACCATATATCGGCTCGGCGTGAAAACCGAGCCGATATACGGTCGTCTAAATAAGCCCTTCTTTTTACATTCTGAGCATACTCGGAGTGCAGAACACATAATCTGGTTGTTCCTGAATGCCAGGAACATCTCTTCAGCAACTACCCTAGCCGTTCATCCTTACCGGAGCACACTTCACAGAGCATGCTCGGATTGTGCTGCCAGGGCTCCATCCAAAAACAGGGTTCAAAACGGCACTGCCCAGTGCAAAAGCTCATATGCAGTTTATCCTGGACGGGCAGTTGTGCAACATAGAAATGGATGCAGAAACTGCAAGGATGTACCTGTGAAGTAAGGATAAAGCCAATTCTCAATGTGATAGTAATTCTGCACGGTGTGACCTGGCTTGTCTGTACTGAGCAGGGCTAGACTGGAGTGGGTTGAAGGAGATCCTCCCTCTACAGGCTGTTCATGACTGCATCAGCTGTGCACTCAAGTAGGTCACATGATTCATTCTATGTCTGGGAGTAATCCAACAATGTCAAAATGAATTTATGCCTACAGTGTCATGATTACACAATCTGAAGGCACTGAGCATGCCTGACCAGTAAGACAGCAGAGCAGACAGGTCATAACCACTGGATGCCAATGGAGAACTAAGCAGGAGACCGCAGGTAAAGTGACATCTCTACAGCTTTGTAATGCCAATTATAACATTCTAATGCAAAATCCCATGTTGTCGCCTTATGAAGCATGTGGCTTTCACTTTGAATCGCTGGAATACCCCTTTGGCATACAGTGCCACATGTCCAGATTGGCCACACATGCACTTTGCTGGCCAATCAACATGGATATTTCACTAATAAATCACCTGTATTACAGCAGTGTCTACACTGATTGGTTCTCTAGAGAGCAGCCCCTATTGCTTAGTACTTTAGAGGGATTTTTCAATACAAAAACTTCATTTTTGGTAAATCGAATATAAACAAGTCTACAGGCTTTTTCTTACACCGCACTTTGACCCCGTTGCGTGACGTTTGGTGGATGATTTTGGTGTCATTAGATTTGTCACGGCCTCACCACCGCCGTAAAATCATATATTTGAGTTTGTTATGACGACTGTAATTGGTTCAGTGAGCGCTGCTCTCAGCTAATCACAGCCGTTGTGTTGGTTCAGTGAGGGCTGCATTGATTGGCTGAGAGCAGTGCTCACTGAACCAATCAGAGCCATTGCTTCCTGGAGGCTGGACTTATGAAACCTGCGTCCAGCCTCCTCCCCCTGCAGAGAGAGACGCCGTATATCGGCTGGGCGTGAATACCCGGCCGATATACGGTCGTCTGAATGCGCCCTTATAGCGTTTTGGAACAGTGTTTTCAAACCCGTTTGACAGCATTTTTAACACACCCCATCATTGAAATGTGTAATGTTGTGCGTGAAATGCACTAAAATAGAACAAGCAGCGTTCGATGAGCACAGTGTTAGAAGCGCCGCACTAAAGCGCTCGTCTGAGAAGCCCCATTGAAATCAATGGAGGCTCAGTACAGCATTCATAGCAGGTATTTAAATGTCTGCTAAAACGCTGAAAAAACCACCTATGTGGGAGTGGCCTTAATGTACTCTTTTGAGATCTAGTTAATTAGTGTATTATAATATCAGGTTTGTTACTATGTTTCTTTTTTAGAGCTTTTGCTCTTCTAGGCTGCATTCCCACAAACGTATATCGGCTCGGTTTTCACGCCGAGCCGATATACGTCGTCCTCATCTGCAGGGGGGAGGATGGAAGAGCCAGGAGCAGGAACTGAGCTCCCGCCCCCTCTCTGCCCCTCTGCACTATTTGCAATGAAAGGGGGCGGGACAGGGGAGGGGATAAGTTCCGCTAATTAGCCGCGCCCCCGTTCCGCCTCTCCCCATTGCAAATAGTGCAGAGGGGCGGAGAGGAGGCAGAGAGGGGGCGGGAGCTCAGTTCCTGCTCCTGGCTCTTCCATCCTCTACCCCCCCCCCCCCCCCCCCCCGCACATGAGGACGACGTATATCGGCTCGGCGTGAAAACCGAGCCGATATACGTTCGTGGGAATGCACCCTTAGTTTGTTTGAATTGCATTGATAGTCAATTATAGAAAGATAATTGTTGGGGCTCTTCCTTAACATCCTTTAGTAATATGATATTGTACAAGAGTATCAGCCTGGGGTACACAACTTCAGCTGCAACCAAAAGTCACAGTGTAGCTCTGCAAACCGATAATTTAACAGAAGTCAATGCAGGTCTCCATGCTAATACCCGGGACCCCAACTGGCAACATCGCAAAAAATACCACAAAGTTGCACTTTTTACGATCTGCAGGTTAAAGCTACTTGCGAGTCACAACGCACCCCGCATTGACTTCTATTAGATTCCGGGATCACAGAGCTGCACTTTGCGCACCCAACACGTGCCTCCACCACAGTTGCCTAGTAACCCTAGCATTATTAGAAATGAGCGTTCACATAAAATGGGTAATAGAACAAATGATGGTATAATGGCAGGCAGTGGAAACAGACATTCGTTTAATGTGTTTTTAATTACACGGGACATACGTGACTAAATGTATTTAACACGGCGGAGGATGCTCTGCTCATGCTTGAGAAAGGCCGCCTGCAGACGGGCGGAAATTCCGGGGGATTTCCGCCCTTGGAAGCTGCCATAGGATTGTGTTAGCAAACGCAATCCTAGGCAGACGGCCATGGTTTGTCCGCCCGAAATGTCGCGCAGCAAACAAACTGCGGCATGCTCTATTTCTGTGCGGGGCTCGCAGAGCCTCGCACAGAAACGTTACTGCCCGGCCGCCGGCTCCGGTCTCCGCATGCACCGGCTGCCCGGCAAATCAAACAGCCGGAGCCGCGGGCACGGGTGAGTACGCGCTACTCTCTGCAGGCGCTCAGGTCGGGTCCTGCGGCGAGAATCCTCGCAGCCAGATTTGACTCGCTCGTCTGCAGGCGGCCAAAGGGTAAGGTCCTCCAAAATGTCACACAAGTATGCAGAAGCTCGTTCCCCTTCTGTAGCGTCTCTATTTACCCTCCGTTTGCAGCGGTGCTGTGAACAACAAAACTATACTGCTACGGAGGGGAGCTGGGTTGTCTTCATTGATGAATCCAGGTTTAGTTTGGGTGCTGATGACAGTCATGTTCATGTCTGGAGACCTAGGGGTGAGCGCCTCAATCCTACATGTGCTGTGTAGCAGCATACTGCCCCCTGCTGGTGTGATGGTCTGGGGAGGCGGGGGTGCCATCGTATACAAGTCGGTCACCCCTAGTAGTGGTACGAGGGACAATGACAGCTCAGTGATATGTTTAGGACATCCTGCAGCCACATGTGTTCCTCTCATGGCGGCTTCCAAACATCGGCATACCGCTAGGGGTTGCAATTGCGACCCAGCCCCTTTGCCAACAAGGGCCCCCGCCATGATGCTCTGATATTGTAATCACTTCTATCAATGTTACAATCACACAGAGAAAGTTTCACTCCGACAACTACTTCTAGGGGAGGGATGTTTTGACAATGGGTATCTTTACACTATAATGCTTTCTGTCATTGTCTCAGTGCCAAAATTGTGTAAAGGTACACAGGTCTGTAGTACACAATGCTAGTAGATCAGAGAGGGTCTGCCATTTGAGACCCCGACCAATCAGCTGTCCTGGCACCTGTTGACACCCATAAAACCCAGGTTACAGAGTGGAAGCAGATGGCTCCGACCTCCATGTAGTGGACGACACCTGTAACTGCAGGTGCAGTCCCCACCCCACGCTGTATTCACACGGTGCAGTCAAGGTTGCCAACTTCAATTTTTCCTTTTTTTTTTTTTTAAAGCCAACTTTTACAAACTGCCAAGAAATTTGTGGAAAATCTGCCCCAAAATCCACATCAATTTCTGCCCCATTATTTAATAGGATTTTTTTTTAAATAAGCTGCAAAGGAAACCAGTTAAAAAAAACCACAATAGATTGCAGCAGACTGAAGAGTTTTAAGCGCAGACACTTGTAGTTCCGCTCCACAGCCTCTAACGTGACTCCTCCGTCCCCTCCTGTGAAATCTCCGCTTCTCCTGGACGGCTCTTCCAGCGTCCAATCATAGCCCTCGGCTCATGACGTGACGTAGCAGTTCCGGGGGTAAGACACGCAGCTATTGGTGGGCTGTGAGGTGGCGGGGCGGTGCTTGGTCTGGGAAGTGGTAGAGCGCAGCTTCCGGTGTACGAGGTCCGGCAGGTGAGTGCTGCTATGTAATGGTGTATGGCTGTGTGCACCCCGTGCTGGATGCAGCTGCCGGCACGTACAATGAGCAGTCAGCAGCCCTATGTGTTACTGTATCAGCGTGCACGGACCGGGGTGCTAGAAGTACTGTGTAGTGCTAGCATTGTCCTGTACGTGGGGGAGGACTGACAACCCATCACCACAGGGGGCGCTAGTGTATCATAGCCTCCCCTGTAGCTGCAGCTGATCTTATTCACAGGGGTCTCCATAGATCTGTCTGTACTTCAGAGAAGCTGCAGTCTGCTGGACGATTCTCGACCTCCTCCTCCGACCCCTTTCATCCTTGCTGTGTTTACATCTGGATCTCCCTGGGTGTTTTCCCCATCTTTCTCATTTTATCTCCACACCGCTGCATGAGAAAACTCACATGATTGACATTTTTTGAACCTTGTGTTCTTCACAGAAAGTACGTTACTTTGGGGCATGGAAAACCTCTTTTTTTTTGGCTGGGTCCACATGGGGTGTATTCCCGACGGAAATCTCGCAGTTTGGCCGCAGCGAAAAACCGTGAGATTTCCTCCGGGAGAACCGCTGCTTCAAAACCCGCGGCGATTTTGAACCGGCCCGGCCGCTTGCTCTTCCGCTGCGGTCAGCGCTCCCATAGAGGAGAGCGCGGCTGCAGCGGAAAAAAAATGAACATGCTGCGGTCAGCAAATTCACGCCGCAGCGGCGGCTTGTGCCGGCTTAGCCGCAGCAGATTTGCCGTCCCGTGTGGACGAGATTTCAGAGAAATCTCGTCCACATGGCTGGCTAATCCCGGGATTAGCGTCCGCAGGGGGATTTGCCGCGGTGAAATTCCACACGGAATCTCCGCGGCAAATCCGCCCTGTGTGAACCCAGCCTAAAGAATTGTGTTTGTTTGTTTTGTAACTTTTGATGGCACAATCTGTATTAAAACAAATCTTAATCTACATTTTGTACTGTGACCACACAGCGTAATAATAGTTTGACACTTCCTCTAATATGGAGAATATTGTTCAGCAGTCCGCATGATTACAGTGATATGTGATGCCTATATATAAATAACACAGGATCCACCATTCACAATATTTGATGGTCACAGTTCACCTCCTCCCCTCCCTGCACAATCAGCTCTGCACAGGTTCTCCCATAGAAGTCAGTGGGTCCCTCCTGCCTGATTCCGGTCACATCCATGCGTTCACACGGGCGACAAAGCCGTGTGATGTTTCTTGCGATGCGGCAGCGCTACAAATCTCATGTATGTGAAGCCCGTGCTTTTCTATGGGTTCCTTCACATTAGCCATGTTTTGTAGCCTGCGACATTGCGACTGTCAAAGCCCTAACTGCAGGAAAAATGAACAACACACATACATCACCTAGTAGCGCTGTCAGCTCCAGCCCGCCTTCTCCCCGGTCCCTGGCAGTTGTCCTCAGCATCTCTTGTGCCTGGCAATTAGACAATTCCCATCTCCTGGAAGCGCTGGCTCTAATTGGTTGAGGGCCACGACTCAGCCATTCATAGCCAGCACTCAATGAATCAGTCATGGCCAATGAATGGCTGTGATTGGCTCATCGAGCGCTGGCTGTGATTGGCTGAGTGTCACAGCAGTCAGCCAATCAGAGGCAGCGCTTCCTGGAGGCAGGAAGTTTCCAATCCCCCAGCAGAAGAGATGCTGAAGACAACTGCCAGGGACCGGGAAAAAGACAGGCCGGAGCTGACAGCGCTTCTAGGTGATGTGTTTTTTTTTTCTGCAGCTAGAGCTTATTTCCAGGGTAGGGCTTATATTTCAAATATGTAGCATAAGCGATGGAGGATGAGCTGATCGTTTAGTGTAAATAGTAGCCGTTCAGTACTGAACAGCTGCTATGTTTATTCAATGGAGAGGGGCAGGGGAGTGCAAGAAGAGAAATCTCCTGCAGTTTCCCCGCCCCCTGCTGGTCGCACTGTGAGCCAGCCAGCGATACCAGCTCGCATGCAACAGCACTGGAACGAGGGCACACAGGGATGAGTGTTGGGCATCGTTTGACCGACATTCGCCCCGTCTAAATGGACCTTTACCCTCACCAGATGTTGCCTCGGCACTTACTGCAACTTATCTAAAGGCCCTTTTAGACACAACTATTTTCGCTCAAAAATTCGCTCAATGCCGTCTTTTGAGCAATAATCGTTGTGTCTGACTGCACTGACATCCTGCAGTTTTCGTTAAGGCGTCGCTCATCCTTGTCTTTCAGCATGCTGAAAGATCAGCGATCAGTTATCAGGGATTCACAGCGGAATACAGCTGATACTATTGTTTCAGCTGTATCCCGCTCTCTGATGACAGGCGGGGTATGAAAACCAGAGGGTCCAGCTGTGTTCTCCATACGCCACTTGGCTGTATAACAGCGGGGCGCTCCGAGTGAGGAACAGCTGGATGCAGAAGACAGCGTTTGAGTGATCACCTTGCGCTGTAAAAAAGCATGCAACGATTATCGCTCAAAAGATTTTTTGAGCGATAATCGTTGTCTAAACCAGGCATAAGGGTGCGTTTACACTACCCTATTCTCGTTTGCACAAGCAAGTGACGTCACCGTCAGCTCTTTGGCTCTTGTGCAGCCTATGTAGGCCGGCAGATTCATTGTTGTCTCCGTCAATGAGAATCGTTCAGTCTTTCACATTCACTGAGCGAGTAGTGCCTTATTCGAGTACCTGCCCGCTCGTCTCTAAAGATTCGGCTGCCGGCGGGGAGCGGGGAGGAACGGAGGGAAGATCTCTCTCACTCTCTCCCCCCCGCTCCCCCCTGCTCACTCCCGCAACTCACCTCTCACCCGCGCCGGCAGCCGAATCTTTAGAGACGAGCGGGCAGGTACTCACATAAGGCACTACTCGATCGAGTAGTTTGCCTTAGCAAGTACGCTCGCTCATCTCTAATTATCATGCCTGCATAAAATGAATGACAAGCAAGAAGCATATGATTCTTGTTTGTCATTCATTTGTTGGCTCACGTTACCCTGCACCATTATCGTTCACTTTCGCACCATTATCGTTCACTTTCGCACCATTATCGTTCACTTTCGCACCATTATCGTTCACTTTCGCACCATTATCGTTCACTTTCGCACCATTATCGTTCACTTTCGCACCATTATCGTTCACTTTCGCACGTTTGAATGATTTTCTTTGAACAATAATTATTTTGTCTAAAAGCACCCTTAGGCTACATTCACTCCAGCGCCAAACTTGTGCTAATATGAACTCCATTCTTTTGAACGCAGTCATTCACATGAGTGATGTCTTCCCTTACAGCGATACTGGGGGAGGGGAAATCATTGCATGTACTATTTTTATTTTCACATTCCTCGAAACGCATTGCCCATTGTTTTCAATGGGACCTTTAAAAACCTCGCATGGCTGTCGCATGCCCTATGATGTGTATCCAAGTGGAAGTTTTCCATTGAAATCAATGGGAAACCCTTGCCATCCTCTATCCTGCGTTATGAGCGGCACTTCACAGAAACGATGCATGAAAAGCCTCGCCTCCACAGGTAAAACATAGGTTAACAAGTGCGATGCATTATATATTGCACTCGACCGTGTGATTGTAGCCTTAGAGAATTCTTACATGGGACGACTGTCGGGTACATAAGCCTTCAGCCGTCCCTCAGGCTACTATGGAGATATTTTTCAGGCGCAGGGTCATGTGGCATGGATAGAAAATGAAGAAAGCATCCAGACCGGGTACAGGGAACCTTTACAAAATGACTTATTGTGATGATGTACATTAGACTTTAAAGTCCTAGTCTGTGCCCGGAACACCCTTTAGGGCAGTGATGGCGAAGCTTTTAGAGACAGAGTGCCCAAACTGCAACCCAAAACCCACCTATTTACCGCAAAGTGCCAACATGTCAGGGGGCGGGGCTTATCACGACGCATGCTTTTACCTCCGTCGTTCTAAAAAGGGCCGGGCCGCTTCAAAATAGACAGCGTGCAGATTTTGGCTGCTTTTTGGATGCGGTAATACTGCAGAATGTCCTCAGCGGAAAATACTTTGGAAAATTCTGCAGCCTTTCCGCATCCAAAAAGCAGTCAAAATCTGCACCCCATCTATTTTGAAACAGCCCTGTCCATTTCTGTCGCATGTAAGCATACCCCAGCGATAATAGTGACACCCCACAGCGGCACCAGCGATAATAATGACCCCCCCCTCAGGGCGGCCCCCAGAACCAATAGTGACCCCCCCCCCTCAGGGCGGCCCCCAGAACCAATAGTGACCTCCCCCCTCAGGGCGGCCCCCAGAACCAATAGTGGCCTCCCCCTCAGGGTGGCCCCCAGAACCAATAGTGGCCCCCACTCCTCAGGGCGGCCCCCAGAACCAATAGTGACATCCCAAGCAAAAATAAATGCTTACCCATCGGGTGTGGTGTTGTCGCCGGCGCTCAGTGTCCTGGTGCCACGACCACTCTACTCAGCGTCCGCTGCCAATGAGTCTGGTCCTGGCGCCGCTGCTACCGGTCCTCATCCTGCCTGTATGTGCTTCTGCTGCTGCCCCAGCCTCTCGCGATGTCTACGCTGCCGACCCTTCCTCCCCTCAAGCCACACATGCCCCCAGCGAATCACAAGCTGGGGACGTAACTACATGTTAAATTCATGTATTATGTCACCATGACTAACTTCTGGTGGCGACATAATACAAGTATACCGACGTCGGGAGGGGGGAGGAAGATCCTGGCTACACACTGATGTCACAGTGTGCGCCGGGATCAGCGCTGCTAGGTGCACAGCTGAGTGAATGCCGGCAGGGAGGGCATTCTGCATGTCGCCTCTGGCACGCGTGCCATAGGTTCGCCACCACTGCTTTAGGGTGTGTTTTACACGTAGTGGAAATGCTGGGAATTTTTTGTTAGAAACTGGCAGCTGTAATAAATGTGCCCCACTTTTATTGCTCTTTTTCACCATCAGGTTTCAAGTAGAATTTAAGAAAAAAAAATTGCTTGAAAAAACACGTGTCATTAGACATTTTGAAAAACGCCAGTAAAAACTGTATGAAAGAACCTGAGCAAAACCTGTAGGTGCGGCGACGTCCGAGGGCCGGCTTCACACATAACGTAAATGTGCAGAATTTTCACAGCGAATTTTGCTATGCAAATTTCGCAGCATTTACAGAATGAACCATGTGCAACGAATACGCAGCGCGCCTATTTATGCTGCAGATTTCAATTATTGGAATACAAGGGTTAAAACCTGCGGCAGATCTCTTGCAAAAAAGGCAGCAAAATCCGTTCCACTTAAGGGCAGATTTTGCCGCTGTGGATTTGTGGCGTATTTGCTGAGGGTTTCAGTGGCAGAATACACCAAGTGTAATGGCGGCCTACGCGATTTGCTCTCATGCCTGACCCTGTTTCATTTATTGCAGGTCTTCGGTCCCTAATTCCTGGAGCACAATGGTAAGTCCAAGTTGTGTGAAGTTTTGTTTCTGTCAATTATTTAAAGGCAAACTACCAAAAATCTATAAAAGTTTTCTTTAACAAATATTTTATTACTTTTCACAGTGGAAATAAAGTTCATTATAAACAAGCCTACAGATTCTGATACTTACAGATGTGCTTATCTGTCCACAATATGAAGTGTTAAAGGGGTTGTCCCGCGAAACAAAGTGGGTCTATACACTTCTGTATGGCCATATTAATGCACATCGTGCATTAAATATGAGCCATACAGAAGTTATTCACTTACCTTCCCTGCGCTGGTGTCCTCGTCTCCATGGCTCCGTCTAATTTCAGCGTCTAATCTCCCGATTAGACGCGCTTGCACAGAAGGGTCTTCTCCTATCTGTTCTGTCCAGCACGAGCGGAATTCTGGCTCCGCCCCCTTCTACGTGTCATCGCGTAGCTCTGCCCCCGTCACGTGTGCCGATTCCAGCCTCCTGATTGGAAAGAAATTAGACGGAGCCATGGAGACGGGGACGCCAGCGCAGGGAAGGTAAGTGAATAACTTCTGTATGGCTCATATTTAATGCACGATGTATATTACAAAGTGCATTAATATGGCCATACAGAACTGTATACCCCCACTTGCTTTCGCGAGACAACCCCTTTAAATGGACATTTCCTATTACAACTACATACTTAAGGACTTATTCGCGGGTTCTCAGACGCTCTCCTGCCCCCTGGCTGTTTGCAATGGGGTGGGGTGGAGCTAATCTCCTGCCCCTTGTCCACAGCCAGCAATGGCTGCGAATCGCTCAACCCCGCCCCCTCCCATTGCAAACAGCCAGAGAGCTGGTGAAGGGGAGGGAAGGGGAAGACAGCTCCGATGGTAGCGTATATCTGCTGGCCGCGAAAACTGTGGCCAATATACGCTCTTGTGAATAAGCCCTAAAGGTGGGTCTATCACGTAAGCCTTCATATTGTTAAGAGGTGAAGATATTTTTACTACGCTTTTTCCACGTAATTAAAGTTAACAGGTGCAAACTTTCATCTCCTCTCTTTAGTGTCCCCATGACAATATTTCCTGTCCAGTGCTGTGGCGGATCAGTCTTGTCATAGAGGCATTGGAGCATTACTTGCGTCATATATGACATTAGGCCATCACTTGGTGTTTTTCATTTTTTCTATAAATCCTTCTAAATTCAGTTTTCTGCACAAAGTGTTCCATTGTCAGTAATAGAGAAAAAGGGGATCTATGCAACGTGAACAGGAACCCGTATCCAGCATTTTATCCTGTTCTCTCCCATGGCCATTATATTGCCAGTGTTCAATGTTTCTACTCCAAGAAAGTATGAGCGAGTCCGTGCCGGTGATACATCATAGAAGGGTCTTGCCAAAACATAGGTGGGCACATTTCTGTGGAAGTGGTTGGGCGTCAGAGGTGGGAATTGGTTGTCACAGAAAATGGCCCACAACTGCTGAATGGATGGGTGAAGAGGCGCTTCATCGCCTGCATTCCGCTTCTGTAGTGGTGCAATTGGTTTGCAGGGAAGCTCTTAGGAGTCCTCTGCGTTACATCGCGGAGCTTAGGAGTCCTGAGTGCGTAATCGTGCCGCGTACAGACTGGGGGCTTGCTCGGGTGCGTGGGGGCAGAGAGTACCGAAATAACAACTGATTTGGAATCCACACTTTTTACTAATCTACCATTACGGTTTGGGAGGTTTTCATGGTGTCAAATTCCTGTTACTTCTCAAGTTTCATGGATTTCCCAGCGCATTTACAAAAGGAGACAGTGTCTGACACATTTCACTTCTGTTTTTCTGTATACTAGATGTATTTATGTTGCTGCGATTTGCAGGCATCCAAGACACTCTTCCCTAGTCAGAAATCTCGCATGAGCTGCACAAAACTCTCGCAAAAAGGAACCCCATTCTTTTGATTGCAGTCATACAGATGAGCGATGCTTTCCTTTACGGCAATGCGGTGTAAAAAAAAAAAATTTTAAATCGTGACCTGTTCTTTTTTTTTTTTTTGCATTGCCAATTGATTTCAATGGGACCCTAAATACATCGCATGTCTCTCACATAATTTGCACGCCGGGTTTCCCGTTGAAATCAATGTGAAACCTTTCCTGTTGTCTCTCGCACGTGAAACTCACGCAAAAGAATTGGAATTGAGCATGAGTGATGCAAGGCGGTTTTGCTAGGCCTGAAATTCGCCTTGCATACGCTGGTAAAACGCAAGATGCCAAGCGCGATATCTGGCGAAGTTCATGCCCGTGTGCAGTTAGCCTTATACCACATGTTGCCAGTAATGCCGTACCTCTTCTGACCGCTCTCAGCTTCTCGCTTTACATTTCCCGGCGCTGGTAGGTGTTATAAGGTTGGCACACAAATGTACTTGGTGGTCTGTTTTTTAACGCACCATTTGCAATAGAGTTCTGCTCCACCTTATTTAGTAGAGCTCCCCTCCTCATTGTCTCCATGCTACAGATGAGCCTCGGAGCACAGGACAGAAGCAGAGTGCTGTTAGCGGGTCTCCTTCAATGTTCTGCAGCCTCATAGCACTAATTATAATAATGCAGTAGCTAACGAGCCAGTGTGGTTGTGCCAGGGCAGAATCTAATTTTCCAATGGACACTTTGGCAGGTAGCTTGTACTGCTGTATGGCCTTCCACTGTCCTTGACAGAAGCCGTGTAACTATATGGGAGTCTCCTCCAGTAGTTTCAAAATGCTGCTGCTTGTGTATAGAATAATGTTTTAATGGTTTTAACGTGTTTTTTTTGTTTGTTTGTTTGTTTGCAAGCACACCCATAAGGCACTGGCATACCTACCATAGAGGCAGAATATGCCATTGCAATGAGGAGTGTAGTGAAAGTGCAGCCCAGCACTGAACTTCCCAACTGAGGCATAGTGTTTTCCTGTAGCCACCACTAGAGGGAGCTCGGTGCATAGGGATTTTTACTGTTTCCTTTGATTTAAGGGACATTTCTGGGACTAGACTACTAATGGCCTATTTACTGGATAGGTTATCAATAGTTGATTGGTGGGGGTGTGCCTTTTAGGACCCCCACCAATCAGCTCATTGAAGAGGACACTGAGCTCACATATGAGGATCCCTGCTTATTTCAGGCCTGTGACATCAGTCAGGTCTGGAAGGGCATTGTTTCTCCTTAAGGAGAGTACCTAGAAGGTGAGTAGGACACTTATAATGCCATCCATGCTCCTCTGGGAAATATATGCAAATAAGAAGGTTGGAACAATACTTCTGCAGCGCCACCTATTGGATGGCAGCATTCCTGCAAATCCGTCAGACTTTTAAAACACGTCTTTATGACAATGATTGGGAATTGACAACCAAGCCAGAATACATACACATACAGCTGTTTTGGGGTTTTTTGTCTTTTTTTTTTTTCCCCCCTTTCAATCATTCTTATAAAGACCTGTTTAAAGGGTCTGACATTGATTTGCAGGAATGCTGCCATCCAATAGGTGGTGCTGCTGAGGTATTGTTCCATCATGACATGCAGGTCACACGACCTGAGATAAGTTCAGTCCTATTCAAGTGAATGGGATTGAATGGCTTTACCAGGCAGTTACTATACAATGTCTGGCGCTGTGCCTGGTATGGGCTGAACACTATAGTCAAAATACCAACAGCACTCCAATTGTCAACCTTCACTGGTGGGGCACATATGATGCAGAGTTAGAGACCAATACTCCAAGCAGACAGTACTTCGAAATTGGATTCAGTGGCAGCATAGATTTAATGCGTAAAAATGAGCAAAATTTGATTCCTCCATCAATTAAAAATACAACGTTTTGACCGACAGATGGTCTTTTTTAAGCACATGGTATGCACTGAGGTGACTGCAGCGCTCATCCAAGCGTAATTATTAGAGATGAGCGAGCGTACTCGGCCACGCCCCTTTTTCGCCCGAGCGCCGCAATTTTCGAGTACTTCCGTACTCGGGCGAAAAGATTTGGGGGGCGCTGTGGGTGAGTGGGCGGTTGCAGTGGAGAGTGGGGGGGAGAGAGAGAGGGCTTCCCCCCCCTGTTCCCCGTTGCTACCCCCTGCTCCGCCACGCCGCCCCCCGAATCTTTTCACCCGAGTACGGAAGTACTCGAAAATCGCGGTGCTCGATCGAGTAATTACTCGAAACGAGTAG
Organism: Eleutherodactylus coqui; assembly: GCF_035609145.1. Taxonomy (NCBI): domain Eukaryota; kingdom Metazoa; phylum Chordata; class Amphibia; order Anura; family Eleutherodactylidae; genus Eleutherodactylus; species Eleutherodactylus coqui. Next base: position 197,974,629 of record NC_089841.1, on the reverse strand, counting down.
GTTCGCTCATCTCTAGTAATTATCCTTTCAGTCAGCTGATTGGCAGGGGTCCTGAACAGTGGAACCCCGCCAATCAACTATTGATAACTTATCCTGATAGGTCATCACTAGTTTAGTCCTGGAAAGCCCATTTAAATTACTATGCAGTGAGCTCTCCCTACTGGTGGCTGTAGGCATTACAGGTGTTTTATGAAGTGTGAAGAAAGTGGGTTGTACAAGTGGATAGAATACATTTATCATTACATGTATCCCAGTTGTCTGAAAAATCAGGTGGTTGATGTAGATCCAAGTCATGTTATGGCCAGAAATGGCGCTACGCCTCGTATACCCAGGACAGCTTAGTCTGACCTGACAGCTACACTTCATGCTCTGTATGACTATGAGCAGCAGATAAGCTCTTGTGTGCCGATAGTAAAAGTTACTTTGAGAACTGATGCTTGTGTTGTATATGCCTGATTCCCTCATTTAATATTAAAAGGCTCTGTTCTATTCTGTACTCAGCACGGCCGGATTAAAGTGAAGACTACTTTGGAGCAACAGGAGGCGAAGCGCAAGGAGAGGGAGAAAAAACTCCAACTCTATGTTAGTGCCACGCAGGCTGCATTTAATAAGGTACCTGCTTTAGTGATTCTCAGGTTGCAGCCACTTTTAGTCTGATGCTTTCCGTTTTGCAATGTATTTTAAATTAGTGTTTTTGACCAGCATGTAAAATATCCCAAATGACTTTATCTGTTGAGGCGGTTCACTAGATCCCGGGACGTAGTTTTGTTGTATGTGACCTTTTATGTCCTACCAGCCCCCACCATTCTCTGCTACCTTGTCAATGGTGTGACGTTCTGCTATACATATCTCTGGATTTGCAGCTCTTGTAGAACTACTTTTCTCTATCCGCCCATCCACATGTATTGGGGATACATTTGTTTGCATGCATTTACCTTTTCTTCATATATTCATTCTTTGCCATAACCGCTTTTTTGTGTTTCCACTAGCGAAAAGCCGGAGAGTTGGATAAAGAAGCATTGGAAATAACCTCTCAGATATTGGCTTTAAACCCAGATTTTGCATCATTATGGAACTTAAGACGAGAAGTTTTTCTTGCACTTGGAGCTGACAGGTGACATTTCTTTTTAGGCACTTTATATACTGTAGTACAGTACAAATAAAAAAAAGGAGAGAAACATCAGCATTATTTCGCAAAGTTTGATCATTAGAACTCCTTTAGGCCTCTTCCCCCAACCCCCCCACCACCACCCAAAAAAACGGACCCAAGATTCCCGATCTAGGGAAGTCGCAACACGAAAAGAAAGGTTATAGAATATATAGGTCTCATAAACTCGAGGCTGTCCTTTCAATAGGTCTGTAAAACACGGCATTCCCACACCCTATGCATGATGGTGCACGCACTCATCAAGCATCTTGGACAGTCTGCAATGGGAATGAGACCCATAGTATGAGAGCGAGTAGGAGTAGAATAGATTCTGTGGAACAACTTAACTTGGATTAACTTGTATGCATCCACTAGGTTAGCAAGGGGGACAGATGGGAGGGAGGTAGACATGACTGCTGATCAGACTGACTACACACATGTGTAATCATTAAGATGCATGGATCTGCAAAGTAGCTGTATACCCAAGATAGAAGAATAGGTTTTAATCAAGACCATTTGCAAATAGCAGTAGAAAATTGGTTTTAGAGCCACATATGAAAACAGTCTATACTAACCGCTCACGGTGTATCCTGCTGTTCCAGACTTTAACTGGTGAATGGTTAAAGAACTTAAATGGTACACCTTGTTTTTTTTAAATTTTGTACTTGAGGTCAGATGAAGAGTTGCGGTCTCTGTATTTGGCAGAGCTCTCCTTTTTAGAGAGCTGTCTACGTGTCAACCCAAAATCCTATGGCACATGGTATCATCGCTGTTGGATCATGCAGCACATGCCAGAGCCAGACTGGTCTAAGGAGCTGGCACTTTGTAATCGATTTTTGGAGATTGATGAAAGGAACTGTAAGTAATTCTCGACAGTCTGTATACTATGTGAAGTTGCCCATAACTATTTTTCACCTACTCTCACTTTTATAATTGTACCACAGTTCATTGCTGGAATTACAGAAGATTTGTAGCTCGGTCATTTCATGTTCCACACTCCGATGAGCTTGAATTTACTAGCAGCCTTATCGCCAAAAATTTCTCCAATTACTCCTCTTGGCATTATCGGAGCAAGCTTCTTCCCCAGATTCATCCAGATCCACAGCGACTGGGACGAGCGATGGAAAAAGTATTGCTTTCAGGTGGGGAAGACGAAACTTACCTGAGAATTTGGCTGCTAAGATTATGTTCATATTTAGGCCTCTTTCACACGGGCGATAGCAATATCGCGTAAGAAAACCGCAGCAATATCGCTGTGTTTTCTTGCGGCGATATCGTGATTTTTGTCGCGCTCTTTTGCCGACTTTTTTTTTTGAATGGCTGTGATTGGTTCATCGAGTGCTGCAAGGATTGGCTGAGCAGCGGTGCTCAAGAACCAATCAGAGCCAGTGCTTCATGGAGGTGGGGTTTTTGAACCCCCTGGCCAGGAAGTGCTGACAGACTACAGACAATGCTGGAGCTTCAGAAGGAGATGTGCAGCAGAGCGAACAGCGCCTCTTTTATTTATTTATATAATATATATATTTATATATATATATTTTTTTTTAGGAATTCCAACTGTAAAAGTTAAGCCACACAAAAACTGCGTTTTTGTGCAATAAGATGCAACACAAAGGAAGGCTCCATAGGGAAACATGGGCTACAAAACATTGCAAAACGCAGCTTTATAGCAATGTAGCAGTCTACAGAACATCGCTAATGTGAATTAACCCATTGTAAAGCATGGGCTTCACATACATACGACTTGTGTTTGTGTATGTATATATGTGTGTATAATATATATATATAATATGAGATGTGCTCTGTAATATATTTGGATTGCATTTTTCTCCTAGAACTGGAACTTGTGCAAAATGCATTCTTCACAGACCCAAATGACCAGAGTGCCTGGTTCTACCACCGGTGGCTTCTTGGAAGAGGTGAGCACCTTCCTTTTTAAAGTGCATTTCAGTTTTCAAAAACTTTTCTAGATCCGCAGCCCTGGTCTTTATTGGCTTCTATTTTACTGCTGTTTGCACCCAGTTCGAACTCTTATCAGTTTAGGTTTTCATGTAGATTTTTCTGCTGCCGTGCTGTTTGCAATCCACTTACAGGTAGAACCTCCTACCCCACACTTCCCATGATGCCTTGCATAGCCCTGCTCCAATCAGCTACAAAGCAGCATCTGAATACCCTCCCCTTTGTCTAGTGTCCTCAAGTCACTGTTCCTAAAGAAGCCAAATGCCTAATAACAGGCAGTGGATTGCAAAGCTGCTAAAAGGGAGACCCCTAGTGGCAGACACTTCACACTTGATTTGCAGCAGTAAGACAAAATTAAATTTAAGGCAAGTATATTACAAAATTCATGTTCTACACATAGGCTGTTAGATGAGCAGAAGTTGTCTGAAAAGTTAGTGTCCGCTTTTTTAAGAGCTGCTCCTCTCATTGTACAGCATTACAAAGCCCCAACCTATTATGCCATTCATCCGGTAGCAGTTTACAAGCTGCTTTTATCAGATAGCCCATTCAGTAGACTGCAGTAGCACCTGAAGGAAATATCCAAGTTCTCAGGTTATTAAGGCTGGGTTCTCACACGCAGGAATCCCGGCGAAAATCTCTGTTTGGCCGCAGGGAAAAAAACACAAGATTTCCACCGAGAAAGCGCTGCTTCAAAACCCGCAGCACTTAGCCGTGGGTTTTGAAGCTGCCTGGCCGCAGTGGAATGAAAAAAAAATGGACATGCTGTGGCCGCCGAATCCGCGCCGGCTTTGCCGCGACAGATTCGCCGTCCCGTGTGGACGAGATTTCTGAGAAATCTCGTCCACATGGCTGGCTAAACCCGGCATTAGCGGCCGCAGGCGAATTTGCCGTGGCGAAATTCCAGATGGAATTTCCACGGCAAGTCCATCCTATGTGAACCCAGCCTTAGGGAAAGCTCTCGCAGCTAAAAGTAACATCTCTGTAATATTTTTTTCGGCGATTTACAACTTCTGAACTTCCCCCATGTAGGTAAACCATCGCCAACATAACCTTTTACCATTCTGCGGTTCTATGAGATTTGTTAAACATTTTTGCCCCTTTCTGTTTCAGCTGATCTCCCACTTTCTATCCGATGCATCTCTGTTGATGTGGCTGGGTCCTGGATATCAGTAACTTTTTCTCAACCAGTATTAGTAAGTGTACAGAAGAAATATAATGGTACAAGGTTGCTGTCATTTATACAAAACATGCTACTCCTAATATCAGTTAGTTCACTACACCAATTACTTCTCTCATAGTAAGGATTGATATACACAGCTGTATCATGGCTTCATTATGTACACTATTTAATAGAGCTGCACAGAGGTACTTCTCTGCATGTATGTCGGGCCAAAAAAATAATTTTATGTACAATGATATTTTCTCCCAAGAGCATTGTTTTTAAGTAAGAATATCTTTGTACAGAGGTACTCGATGAATGCCTGTAGGGTGGTGCTTGGAGGTGCTGTGACTATATACTAAAGCGCTGCCGAACAGGCTATGTGACTTGTGTGCGGGAGCACTTACACTACTTATTCCATAGATATCCATGTGATCGCACATTTGTAACATGAGTCTATATCATCATTTATGTGCCTGCAACCATTTTTCCTCTCAACCTGAAAGTCCTCATGTCCACGGGGAAAATCAGCCCCACCGCGGATTCTTCATGCAGAATCCCGCAGCGGGTCCCTCCTTTCCCACGGACATGAGGCTAAAAAGTAAGCATTACTTACATGTCCGGACACTGCAGATCTGCCCTCCGCCGTGGCCGTATCTTTTTTTCTTCGGCTCGGCAGATGTGCTCGGCACGCCAGCAGCGTGCCGCGCGCATGCGCCGTGCACTTTTTTTTTTTTAAACTCCTGCTCTCCCGCGCCGGAGAGCAGGAATTCAGCTGCGGGTGTGCCGTGGATCCGGACGGCTTCCATAGGCTTCAATAGAAGCCTGCGGCAGCCGTCCCCGCGAGAGACCCGCACTAAAATGGAGCATGCTGCGGGTGTTTTCCCGCACACGTTATCCGCCCCTCAAGGGAAATTGACATCCACAGGTATTTAAATAACTGCGGGGGTCCAATGCATCCCTATGGGGCGCAAATCACGCGTGCGGGACACCCGCTGCGGATCTGTCCCCGTGGACATGAGGCCTTAAACTTTTTTCTTATTTTTGTATTTGACTCTTGTGTAGATCTTGCATCTTCAAGGTAACCGACTACAAACAAACCCTGTGCTGTCTGATTCCGCAGCCTGTACCATACATCTTTACTAACCTAGTAAATATAAAATAGAGAACATGGGAAATGTTGCCGAATCAGAGTACATGGCGTTTTTGATGTCTGTTACCCCAGAGAGCCGCAGTTCAGCACAAGGGCTGGTAGGAAATTTTTACTGCTTAATTGGGACAATAGAAAATACATTTGGTTGCAGTGGTAGACATTAGCCTTTGAGTATTATGATCCCCCCCCCCCCCCCCTTCTTTAACACTAGGGCTACATGCAGAATTTTTGTAATGAGATTTAGATCAGGTTAAGGGCGCCCACCCACTGGCGATTTTTTTTCCCTGCGAAATTCGCAGCATTTTTTTCTCTGCAGGGGTCTATGGGACTTGTAATGTTAAAATCGCGATCGCGCAAAATTGCAATTTACCGCGAAATCGCGATTTTGCGCGATCGCGATTTTAACATTACAAGTCCCATAGACCCCTGCAGAGAAAAAAATGCTGCGAATTTCGCAGGGAAAAAAATCGCCAGTGGGTGGGCGCCCTCAAGCTGCAGTTAATATGAATACATTAGGCTATATGCAACTCTGGTCTGTAGCCGTTAAAGTTAAAATTGGAAAATCTCACTTTAAAAAAAAAAAAAATCTGTGTGTTGGCCTAGCATAGCCTTCGCTTCAGGGCTGACTTGCAGTACCTGTTCATATACTGTGAAGGCACTGTATCTCTATGGCGCAGTGCAGGGAAAATTCAGGAAGAGCCACAAAGTGTTGCAACCCTTTCTAGTGATCAGTGGGGGACATGCTGGTTACCACCAGGCTGCAAGTGACATATACTAGCTATAGACCATCATTTGGTTTGGCTGGAATACCACTTTACCACTGTGATGGCAAGTGGATGGGTGATTTTCTTTTTTTTTTTTTTTTTTTTTTTTTTTTTTTTTGTGTGGAGGGGTTAGAAAACTGCTTTTTGTGTGCCGTTACGATTTCCTCTACATGTGTTGTGCACTCATTATAGATCGGGTGAGTTCTGTTTCTAATTTTCAGAGTTTGTCAGAAAGGACACCTGTGACGGTTATGTTCTTGCCTGGAGTATTATTCTCTATGTACGTGTGAAAATAGTGTACATCTGTTAAAGTATAAAAACATTTTTTATATACATATTACACACAGTGGTAACTTGGGGATCGGTCACTCGTGGACCTCTTTCTTTCACAAGATGAGTGGCAACACCTCTGGAAATCACATCCACAATGTAGTTTTTGTAGAAAAACTGGTTTACGAGCCTTTTATTGCAGCATTCCGCCAGTATTCTCACTATTGTAACAGACATCACCGTGCACATGCCAAAACGATACCATCATCAGTAGTGTCATCATAGGGGGCGTCCACCCCTGTCATGCTTGTGGCAGTCACAGCCCAGGCCGCAGGCCTCTCGACTCCTGCTTTGCTGTCTCCAATGGAGTTATCTCTGAGCAAAAAGATCACAGCATGTTCTATTTTTCCACATAGTACGCACGTAAAAGACGTATTCTATATGGGTGTGTGCGGAACGCAATGCATATACAAATACTTTGCGTATTTGCAACACTTTTTTAAACATGTTGCAGGCAGACGGTGCAGAACAGCATCCAGGGACCACCGACCCCTCCAAGCTGCTGTCTGTGGATATTGGAGGCCATAATAATACCATGGCCACTTTTGATATGGGCAAACTCATTGCTCTGATGCATCAGACGTGGCGGTGCAAAAGTGGTAAGAACCAACCAAGCCAAGAGCGTCATCCTCTAGTGAAGACACGGTTCTCAGAGCACTACTTACTCCACTCACTAACACAGGAAAGCACAAGACGATCATGTGAGCGCAACAAGACTGTTTACATAGGGTTGGGCATCTTCTGCCATCCTTGCCTGCTTGCATTTGTTTTTGCACATATAGCATATGCAGTGCACATGCGTGCAAAACCGCACGCATGCACGGGTAAAATGCTGCGTCTTCCGCTATATATTACGATCCGGTCGTGTGATCCTGGTCTTCTTACGTGTTTGTGACCCAATCTACTGTAATAATATAGTTATTCATTGTTCCTGCTCTCAGTTGCTGAAGGCAGCAAAGTCTTTAACTTAAGAAGTAACTACAATAGACCATTATAGTAATGGATCAGAAAAACATAAAAACAATGCTGCGAGTAATGAACACTAACAGTATGATATAATGCTTTTTCTATAAGAAGGGAACTTTGAACAATTAAGTCATATTTTGAAGGAGACAAAACTGAAAATATTTTCTACTTCCCCGTCTGCAGTAACCATTTATTGGATAAAAAAGGGGAAGAATAATGTTGCTGTTTCAAATGACTTTCCGAAGCGATGGACAATGGGGAATAGAAATAAAATCTATAAAAGCCTTATTATTGGAATTGGTATTTTCAGTAACACATTGAAAGATCTAAACCTTTGTTAAGAAGCAGCCAAGAGTGTCTGTAAGACGGCGCAGCAGCTCCTCCTCATATAACTGCGGTTAATTCCCACTATCAGACCGAGTGTTGTGCAGTGACAATCGTGTCTTCTGTGAAGGTGCAAGTCACATTCTCTGTTCAGCCTTAATATACACAAGTAGACAAAGAACTCTTGGGCTTAGCTTAGACAGCAGTATTTTGATAGGTGACCATGGCCAGAGTTGATCCATAGGGTGACCTAGAGTCGGCAATGCCTGAATGGTTCATCATCATCATCATCATTCTCATTTTGTATCAGTATTTGTAAGTCGAAACCAAGAGTGTGTCCAAAATACTGCAGAGATGCAAAGCTTTCCATTCAAGTTTTTCTCTGTATGTTCCATTCCTGGTTTTGGCTTACTGATGAAAATACAGTGGCCTGAATGCTGCCTTAGTACCTGGCACTTCTTACTACTGAGGCCAATATAAGGGACACTATGGGAGTCGCTATTATTACTGGAGTCATTAGGGGGTAATTATTACTATACAGTCTTTCAATTACAGTCGGCCCTTTTGAAGGCAACCATAAGGGCTTATTCAGACAGGCGTATATTGGTTGGGTTTTCACGCCCGGCTGATATACGCTGTCCCTCTGCGAGGGGAGGAGGCGGGCCTTGCTGGGGGCTAGTGCACTGACCTGCTGCAATTGAAGGGATGGGATGGAGGCAGAGCTAAGTTCCACCACCTCCCATTGGAAACAATGGAGAGGGGGCGTGAGCTCAGTGCGCTGCTCCCAGCCCGCCTCCTCCCCTTGCAGAGGGACACTGTATATCGGCCGGGCGTGAAAACCAGACCTATATACGCTTGTCTGAATAAGCCCTGAGGCTGATCTGCAGTTCGGTGAGAATGACTTTGACATTTTTTCTGTAGACATATCCAATATACCTATAGCCATGTGTTTAGATCAGTCTGTGATTAACTTCCAGGATCCCTTTGACAAACCAGCGTAGCGAGATCATTCTTGATTTAAAAAAAATAAATAAATAAATAAAATGATTGCAAAAGGATCCCACTACGGAAACGTAAAAATGAATGTGTGCAGTTATATGGGCGGACACTTTATCAAAACCTGCCGACCTCCTACTGTAAAATGCATACAAGTTAAAAAATGTCTTTTCAGCAAATGAACAGAATCTTTGTCTTCCCCGTGTTTTAGGTAGACGGTGAACTGATACTGTTTATTGATGAAAGGCCTATAATGGTGACATGGAAGACGCCAGACGGAAAAGAGAAGCCAAGTTTACTCTGGGTACTGCAGGCACTTTTTGACTACTTTGTTTAGCACTGTGTTTATTTCTTGGATGTCCAATGATCTTACATTTTCCCATGATGGCAGCAGGAGAGAACGTCTGCCTTCAGTGACACACAACCTGCAGGTAGAAGAAGGCGAATCCTTCTACCTGTCCTCATTGGCTTCTCTGTCCTTTGATGAGGAAACCTGAGGATTACTTATAGGTGTTTGACCAATGCTTGCCCCCTGTCCCATTCTCCCCTTCTCCAACGCGCTCACCATGACACTTCGCATGCTGTATGGTTCTCATTTATGGTGCTGTAGGGATGTGACGGGTTCCCTTTAAATACAATAGTTGAGAAATTCCCCCCCCCCCCATCTAGCTTTAAAAGTATAAAGAATATGATTAACTCCTTCCTCCCACTGCAGCCCTCTTGTCCTTTTTGCTGTTCCATTTTTTTTCATGGACTTTCATTGATTCGCGCACATGAGCGTGGAGATACACGCGAGAAATAGATCACAGCATGCTCTATTTCTCGGCATACCATGCAGTGTGAGCCCTATACATTTGTATGGGCAGCGTATGCAATTGTGTCCATACGCAATATATTGCATTTGGGCGTTGACTCATATGCAACCCTGCTATGAAACAGAGCTGGGAATTTAAAAATAAAAAAGCCACACTGCACATGACCGCGTGTGATATGTGGCAGTACAATCGCTGCGCTACGCGATCTCTGCTGGCATCATAAACCCTGGCACAGCGCTGCGGGGACACCCACAGTGTTGTACCGGTACGCCCATGTACGTGAGACCTTAATGTGAATATATGCTCAAAGAAAGTATCCACAGGGCCCCAGTCAGCTGGTATACGTTGGGAAACATTCTTTAGCTGATACCGTAGAGTTACTAGTTAAAAAAAAACAAGCTATACCATATAGTAAACTATTGGCACCGTACACGACTACAGTGGAATACTTGCAGCCTTTTGTGGGAGTTATAATTCAAGACATCCTGCACAAGCGCAGTGTGAACGAGGCCGGACCGACATCCTAGTGACTACAGGTGCATTTTGTCATGTGTGTTTTCATGTCTTCTGCCAGGTCTGTGACTTCCCCAAGGAGCGAATCGGTGATCCTTGTCAGCATAACTTCAAAGTTATATGGAAGGATGGAGAAGCTCAAAAAGAGTGTCTTCTGTATCCAGGTGACTTATTGCGGAGTGCAAATAAACAGGAAATATAAAAGGAAGCGCACTTGTAATACTGATGGGATTCTGTTTAATTTAGGAAAACGCAGCACGTGGTTCCGAGACTCTGCATCAGAGGATAAAATCTTCAGGTAAGCACTGGTCCGCTCCCAGCTACAGATCTGTCTGATATGCTGCTCACATATGGTTTTTGTAGGCGTTTTTTTTGCGCCATAGCAGCGCAGCTCTCTGCGGTCTACGTCCTACCGCTCTGCATGAACTCCGTCTTACACTTCTGACTGCCATAGATTGCTGTGTCACTACACATAACTGCAGACTCTCCTTATGTTATCCAGTTTAGAGCTGTCCGAGGGGAAGAGCAATGA